>NC_069500.1:473278664-473403664 GCF_027579735.1 Bombina bombina | reverse complement strand
GAGCGCAGATGCATAGGTAGGGTGTACCTGGTGGTAATATTGTAACTGCCCAGACCACACATTCTTTATGAGACTTAACTTATCAAGAGGACATTTATGCTGGTAAGAACATTTCATTTAACCGTGGTAGTTACATATTTTATTTCTAATTTTCATGTTCTATAATCTGATGGAATGGGGTGAACAGTTACAAGGACTGGCACTGGGGATGTTAATGCTCTTCTGGTGCTTTAGAAATCATACATTACTCTGCTAAGCACCTGTGGGTGCATTCTAATCCTTAGCAATTACATCTAGGCATTGCAGAATGTTTGGGTAGTGTTTAACTGTAAGCTGCTGGCGCAGAAGCTGTGCTGGTTTTTTATTTCTTCTGTTATGTGTGATCAGTCCACGGGTCATCATTACTTCTGGGATATAACTCCTCCCCAACAGGAAATGCAAGAGGATTCACCCAGCAGAGCTGCATATAGCTCCTCCCCTCTACGTCACTCCCAGTCATTCTCTTGCACCCAACGACTAGATAGGATGTGTGAGAGGACTATGGTGATTATACTTAGTTTTTATAACTTCAATCAAAAGTTTGTTATTTTACAATAGCACCGGAGCGTGTTATTGCCTCTCTGGCAGAGTTTGAAGAAGAATCTACCAGAGTTTTTACTATGATTTTAACCGGAGTAGTTAAGATCATATTGCTGTTTCTCGGCCATCTGAGGGAGGTAAAAGCTTCAGATCAGGGGACAGCGGGCAGATGAATCTGCATTGAGGTATGTAGCAGTTTTTATTTTCTGAATGGAATTGATGAGAAAATCCTGCCATACCGTTATAATGACATGTATGTATACTCTACACTTCAGTATTCTGGGGATGGTACTTCACTGGAATTACTCTGTAAAAAATACATTAGACCTTTTAATAGGTATTTATTATGTTAAACGTTTTTGCTGGAATGTAGAATCGTTTGCATTTTCTGAGGTACTGAGTGAATAAATGTTTGGGCATTATTTTTCCACTTGGCAGTTGCTTGTTTTAATTGTGACAGTTTCGTTTCTCTCTCACTGCTGTGTGTGAGGGGGAGGGGCCGTTTTTGGCGCTCTTTGCTACGCATCAAAAATTTCCAGTCAGTTACTCTTGTATTTCCTGCATGATCCGGTTCATCTCTAACAGAACTCAGGGGTCTTCAAACTTCTTTGAAGGGAGGTAGATTCTCTCAGCAGAGCTGTGAGACTTATATATTGACTGTGATTAAAAACGTTGCTCTGTTATTTTTTACGTTTCAAATTTAATTATTGTTACTTTACTAATGGGAACAAACCTCTGCTAAAAGTTGTGTTGTTTTCAAGGATTGATGCTATAACAGTTTTTCAGTTCATTATTTCAACTGTCATTTAATCGTTTAGTGCTTCTTTGAGGCACAGTACGTTTTTGTTAAATAAGATTGTAACCAAGTTGCAAGTTTATTTGCTAGTGTGTTAAACATGTCTGATTCAGAGGAAGATACCTGTGTCATTTGTTCCAATGCCAAGGTGGAGCCCAATAGAAATTTATGTACTAACTGTATTGATGCTACTTTAAATAAAAGCCAATCTGTACAAATTGAACAAATTTCACCAAACAGCGAGGGGAGAGTTATGCCGACTAACTCGCCTCACGTGTCAGTACCTGCATCTCCCGCCCGGGAGGTGCGTGATATTGTGACGCCTAGTACATCTGGGCGGCCATTACAGATAACATTACAAGATATGGCTACTGTTATGACTGAAGTTTTGGCTAAATTACCAGAACTAAGGGGCAAGCGTGATCACTCTGGGGTGAGAACAGAGTGCGCTGATAATACTAGAGCCATGTCTGATACTGCGTCACAGCTTGCAGAGCATGAGGACGGAGAGCTTCATTCTGTGGGTGACGGTTCTGATCCAAACAGATTGGATTCAGATATTTCAAATTTTAAATTTAAATTGGAGAACCTCCGTGTATTACTAGGGGAGGTTTTAGCGGCTCTTAATGATTGTAACACTGTTGCAATACCAGAGAAATTGTGTAGGTTGGATAAATACTTTGCGGTACCGGCGAGTACTGACGTTTTTCCTATACCTAAGAGACTAACTGAAATTGTTACTAAGGAGTGGGATAGACCCGGTGTGCCGTTCTCACCCCCTCCAATATTTAGAAAGATGTTTCCAATAGACGCCACCACACGGGACTTATGGCAAACGGTCCCTAAGGTGGAGGGAGCAGTTTCTACTTTAGCTAAGCGTACCACTATCCCGGTGGAGGATAGCTGTGCTTTTTCAGATCCAATGGATAAAAAATTAGAGGGTTACCTTAAGAAAATGTTTGTTCAACAAGGTTTTATATTGCAACCCCTTGCATGCATCGCGCCGATTACGGCTGCGGCAGCATTTTGGATGGAGTCTCTGGAAGAGAACCTTAGTTCAGCTACGCTGGACGACATTACGGACAGGCTTAGAGTCCTTAAACTAGCTAATTCATTCATTTCGGAGGCCGTAGTACATTTAACCAAACTTACGGCTAAGAACTCAGGATTCGCCATTCAGGCACGTAGGGCGCTGTGGCTAAAATCCTGGTCAGCTGATGTAACTTCTAAGTCCAAATTACTTAATATACCTTTCAAAGGGCAAACTTTATTTGGGCCCGGTTTGAAAGAAATTATCGCTGACATTACAGGAGGTAAGGGCCACGCCCTGCCTCAAGACAAAGCCAAAGCTAAGGCTAGACAGTCTAATTTTCGTCCCTTTCGGAATTTCAAAGCAGGAGCAGCACCAACTTCCACTGCACCAAAACAGGAAGGAGCCGTTGCTCGTTACAGACAAGGCTGGAAACCTAACCAGTCCTGGAACAAGGGCAAGCAGGCCAGGAAACCTGCTGCTGCCCCTAAGACAGCATGAATCGAGGGCCCCCGATCCGGGACCGGATCTAGTGGGGGGCAGACTCTCTCTCTTCGCCCAGGCTTGGGCAAGAGATGTTCAGGATCCCTGGGCGCTAGAGATCATATCTCAGGGATACCTTCTAGACTTCAAATTCTCTCCCCCAAGAGGGAGATTTCATCTGTCAAGGTTGTCAACAAACCAGATAAAGAAAGAAGCGTTTCTACGCTGTGTACAAGATCTGTTATTAATGGGAGTGATCCATCCGGTTCCGCGGTCGGAACAAGGACAAGGGTTTTACTCAAACCTGTTTGTGGTTCCCAAAAAAGAGGGAACTTTCAGGCCAATCTTGGATTTAAAGATCCTAAACAAATTCCTAAGAGTTCCATCGTTCAAAATGGAAACTATTCGGACAATCTTACCCATGATCCAAAAGGGTCAGTACATGACCACAGTGGATTTAAAGGATGCTTACCTTCACATACCGATTCACAAAGATCATTACCGGTATCTAAGGTTTGCCTTCTTCGACAGGCATTACCAGTTTGTAGCTCTTCCATTCGGATTGGCTACGGCTCCAAGAATCTTCACAAAGGTTCTGGGTGCCCTTCTGGCGGTACTAAGACCGCGAGGAATTTCGGTAGCTCCGTACCTAGACGACATTCTGATACAAGCTTCAAGCTTGCAAACTGCCAAGTCTCATACAGAGTTAGTTCTGGCATTTCTAAGGTCGCATGGATGGAAAGTGAACGAAAAGAAGAGTTCTCTCTTTCCTCTCACAAGAGTTCCATTCTTGGGGACTCTTATAGATTCTGTAGAAATGAAGATTTATCTGACAGAAGACAGATTAACAAAGCTTCTAAATGCATGCCGTGTCCTTCATTCCATTCAACTCCCGTCAGTAGCTCAATGCATGGAGGTGATCGGCTTAATGGTAGCAGCAATGGACATAGTACCCTTTGCACGTCTACATCTCAGACCGCTGCAATTGTGCATGCTGAGTCAGTGGAATGGGGATTACTCAGACTTGTCCCCTACTCTGAATCTGGTTCAAGAGACCAGAAACTCTCTTTTATGGTGGCTTTCTCGGCCACATCTGTCCAGGGGGATGCCATTCAGCAGGCCGGACTGGACAATTGTAACAACAGACGCCAGCCTACTAGGTTGGGGCGCTGTCTGGAATTCTCTGAAGGCTCAGGGACAATGGAATCAGGAGGAAAGTCTCCTACCAATAAACATTCTGGAATTGAGAGCAGTTCTCAATGCCCTTCTGGCTTGGCCCCAGTTAAAAACTCGGGGGTTCATCAGGTTTCAGTCGGACAACATCACGACTGTAGCTTACATCAACCATCAAGGAGGGACAAGAAGCTCCCTAGCAATGATGGAAGTATCAAAGATAATTCGCTGGGCAGAGTCTCACTCTTGCCACCTGTCAGCAATCCACATCCCGGGAGTGGAGAACTGGGAGGCGGATTTCTTGAGTCGCCAGACTTTTCATCCGGGGGAGTGGGAACTTCATCCGGAGGTCTTTGCCCAAATACTTCGACGTTGGGGCAAACCAGAGATAGATCTCATGGCGTCTCGCCAGAACGCCAAACTTCCTCGCTACGGGTCCAGATCCAGGGATCCGGGAGCGGTTCTGATAGATGCTTTGACAGCACCTTGGAACTTCGGGATGGCTTATGTGTTTCCACCCTTCCCGCTGCTTCCTCGATTGATTGCCAAAATCAAACAGGAGAGAGCATCAGTGATTCTAATAGCGCCTGCATGGCCACGCAGGACTTGGTATGCAGATCTAGTGGACATGTCATCCTGTCCGCCTTGGTCTCTACCTCTAAGACAGGACCTTCTGATACAGGGTCCATTCAAACATCAAAATCTAACTTCTCTGAAGCTGACTGCTTGGAAATTGAACGCTTGATTTTATCAAAACGTGGTTTTTCTGAGTCGGTTATTGATACCCTGATACAGGCTAGGAAGCCTGTTACCAGAAGGATTTACCATAAGATATGGCGTAAATACCTATACTGGTGCGAATCCAAAGGTTACTCCTGGAGTAAGGTTAGGATTCCTAGGATATTGTCCTTTCTACAAGAAGGTTTAGAAAAGGGTTTATCGGCTAGTTCATTAAAGGGACAGATCTCAGCTCTGTCCATCTTGTTGCACAGGCGTCTGTCAGAAAATCCAGACGTCCAGGCCTTTTGTCAGGCTTTAGCTAGAATCAAGCCTGTGTTTAAAACTGTTGCTCCGCCATGGAGTTTAAACCTTGTTCTTAACGTTCTACAAGGAGTTCCGTTTGAACCCCTTCATTCCATTGATATAAAGTTGTTATCTTGGAAAGTGTTATTTTTAATGGCTATTTCTTCGGCTCGGAGAGTCTCTGAGTTATCAGCTTTACATTGTGATTCTCCTTATTTGATTTTTCATTCAGATAAGGTAGTTCTGCGTACTAAACCTGGGTTCTTACCTAAGGTAGTCACTAACAGGAACATCAATCAAGAGATCGTGGTTCCTTCCCTGTGCCCGAATCCTTCTTCAAAGAAGGAACGTCTTCTACACAATCTGGATGTAGTTCGTGCCCTCAAGTTCTACTTGCAGGCAACTAAGGATTTTCGACAAACGTCTTCCCTGTTTGTCGTGTACTCTGGTCAGAGGAGAGGTCATAAGGCTTCGGCTACCTCTCTCTCCTTCTGGCTTCGTAGCATAATTCGTTTAGCCTATGAGACTGCTGGACAGCAGCCTCCTGAAAGAATTACAGCTCATTCTACTAGAGCTGTGGCTTCCACTTGGGCCTTTAAGAATGAGGCCTCTGTTGAACAGATTTGCAAGGCTGCAACTTGGTCTTCGCTCCATACTTTTTCCAAATTTTACAAATTTGACACTTTTGCTTCTTCGGAGGCTATTTTTGGGAGAAAGGTTCTTCAGGCAGTGGTTCCTTCTGTATAATGAGCCTGCCTACCCCTCCCGTCATCTGTGTACTTTTGCTTTGGTATTGGATCCCAGAAGTAATGATGACCCGTGGACTGATCACACATAACAGAAGAAAACATAATTTATGCTTACCTGATAAATTCCTTTCTTCTGTTGTGTGATCAGTCCACGGCCCGCCCTGTTTTTTAAGGCAGGTAAATATTTTTTAAATTATACTCCAGTCACCACTTCACCCTTGGTTTCTCCTTTCTCGTTGATTCTTGGTCGAATGACTGGGAGTGACGTAGAGGGGAGGAGCTATATGCAGCTCTGCTGGGTGAATCCTCTTGCATTTCCTGTTGGGGAGGAGTTATATCCCAGAAGTAATGATGACCCGTGGACTGATCACACAACAGAAGAAAGGAATTTATCAGGTAAGCATAAATTATGTTTTTATACAGTTTCTGCAGATTTAGCTACTTCAAGGAATAGTATACACTATACAGCTCACTGGTGCTGGTCTGAATCAGTTTGAACTTTGCCACACAGCTGTACAGTATATAAGCCTCTGTTGGCAGTCTGTGCCAGTTTGCCTTAATGCTTACATAGACCCATTGAGTACCCAGCTGCGTACAGTGCTGTAACAATTGCTGTTTCTCAATACTTCAAACAAGAGGTATCCATAGAACACTAATCCAGAACTTGCCAATAATGTGAGATAACAATATCTCTTATTATTTCACCACAAAATGTGTAGCTTATTATACTGTAATAGCTTTCACCATATTGCATGCTACAAGAAGCAATGGTCGTTTAACTTAAGTCATTTTGAAGTTCAGCTTATAACATGCAGTTTGCATTTTGCCTCCCAAGAACTGTAATTATGATTTGTCATTTAATATAAAATACAACAATTACACATGTATGTATATAAATGCTCTGACTATGTGATGCTAACAACTGCAGTGGTCAGTAGCTTACACATGTACATCATTGCACTTTATTGTAAAACATTATTTTTCTGTCCTTAAAGGAATTTAGGTTATGATAGCATATTCAACCCACTCGATAAGTTCTTGCTGAGGAATCCTGATCATGTCAGCAGTTGTAGCAAACTGTGTAACAGTTTAATCAATGTACTATAAACAATTTGGATTTTTCTATTATAATAACACTTACTTACAACAACCAGTGACTAACCCTTGCTTAAATTTCTTGACCAAGGTTTTTGTGGCTTCGTGGTCAATCCCACCCACTCACACACATCACTCAGATATGTGCAACATCTAAAACTTGCCTATTTTGCCAAGGACCACTGTGTAGATTTTGAGCTATAGTGTTTCATACACAATGCACGGGACATTGTACTGTAAAAACAATTTCCCCTTTAATGTGATCCCAATGATACATGCTGCACATTCTGGAGTGTATTAATTTGTTTACAAATAGCTCCTTTACCTTTTTTAATCATCTGAAACTGCCACATTTACTAAAACATCCAATACTGCAGTATTTGGCTATAGGAAACTATGAATATAGAGGCAGCAGACTAAATCAACCTTCCTGTAAGGGGTTGGAGACAGAGAGATCCCAGTCCATTTGAAAGGGTGTTCATGCAGCATCTTTGAAGACAACACCCTCTTATAAGATCTTTGGTTTGGGTATATTTTTCCTTTAATGTTTATCAGTTACACTTATTATAGCATATATAACTGTGAATGTGGAATTTGTGATAGAGGAGGACATACCCAAGAGGTTTAAACAATGAGTCCAATGATTTGAATCTTTGTCTGTATTGCAGCCTTTTCGTGATGTGTTCCATCCTTCTCAAAAATTGTTTCATCTGGCAATGCAAACAGCTTTAAATAACCCACCATTTCAGCATGGTATCTTGACTAGTTGGGGATCATTTTGTAGTCTAAAACTAATTGTATGGCTTCATATGCTCTCTTAATGCAGGAAGTTGAGAACTGGAGGATGGATTCTGTCACTTGGTGGGTGTGGGTGAATAGTAACTTAATTCTAAACTTTGTTTTATCCATTTTAGGCATGAGCCTACTCTAGAGTATTCCATTGCAATAAACTTCACAGAGAACCATTCATGCATAGTGTTTTTTGCTGGTTTAACGGCATTTGTAGGTTAAGTCTTGCTATAATGTTTTCAAGGAGACAAACCATGTTGAAACACGTCTGGGCTGTTTGTAGCCCAAGAGTGGTGACATATTCATTAATTTTCTAATTTGATAGCCATAGAAACACCATAATGGCGCTTCCTACCTGCATTCCAGTCGGAATTTGGATTTTTTCATACTTGATGAGTTGCAGAACAGGATCTTTATTAATGTAATTTCTACATTGTTTCACTTCAAATGTCTTTTTCCTCTAGATTTGATCAAAAGGTGTGGTCTGGGCATCTTATTTTCCTGGAATAGTTAATAATGTTCTAATCTATAAATGAATGAATTAATATTTATTTGAAGACACTTAGCTTTGTCAGGTCATCAAACCATCACACAGCTCTACACAAGGTTTTTTTTTTTTTCTTCACCCGAGATATCTTTCCTCTAATTTATTACCGTGTTGTCACTACGTGCTTAGAAAGACAGTTTCTAATAGGCACGGGTGTTTTTTCTAAATTAGTTTGCTTAACTAATGCTGACTTTGGCCACAGGCTGTGGCATTTGGTTCTATTTTGGCACTAGAAATATCAGTGTGGATTTGCACAGATCTTTGTGTGTTGCACTTTCACAGTGATTTATCCAGCACTGCAAAGAACTGAATACCACTGGGAAAATGTCCATGCTTAGTTAGTAATGAATTCATTTAAAAAAAAATAATAATACAATATTGTATTGTGAAATTCCCTCTGGAAAGTTCTCTGTTCCCAAGCTACATTAGTTGTATATAAAATACTGTACGTGTTTTTTATAATTAAGCCTAGTTAAAATTGTACATATTATGCATTCTAATTCCTACTAACCTTGTGGTACCTACCTTTTACATAATACAAAGATGCCTGAGAACACTAGGTTAATACCCATTCCTATATAAAATATAGGGTTGTGTTAGATTGGAATGTTGTAAACAATGAATAATAATCTGTAAAATGTAATTCAGTTTTATCTTCTCATCTACAGTATAATAACAACTTAAGATCTGCAAAAGGCCTCATCATTTTGGGTTATAGAGCAAACTTTATTAAAGACATTAATCCAGAAATGATGTAGGTCTCTCTTGTCAGGCTTTTGTGTGCATACAGTTGCTCCAAAGCAGTAAATAAAATTCTTGCTTTTGTAAAATTCTATCAGTTGTATAAATTTTGATTTAATTAACACTCAAATGATGAACAAAAAAAATTTTGTTTTCATTTATGTACATGATTTTTATAACTCCCCAATGTAGAATTAATTCTGCTATTTAAAAAAAATGCACTGGTAAGCCATATATATATTAAAAAAAGTTTTACTGTTGATATTTTGCGGAGTGACCATTGTTTTCATAGTATTTTATTCTTGTTTTGACTGATTCTGGGGGTATTTAAGTCTTTGCAAAATTCTTAGAAATCATATGTGAAAGTATTTATTATTCTTTGGGTTAGAAACAAGTACTCAACAAAGGGTATTGTAAGTGAGGAATTAATGAATGAATCTTAGACCTAGCTACATTTTGAATATATTAATGTTATTTAGTATTTTTTAAGCTTAACTTAAATAATATGGTTCCTTTTTTTCATTATAGTAGGAGAGAACACATTGTTTTGCTTGGTTTAAAAATATAAATTGTGGATGTTACTATTGTGACACTGCATTGGATTCTGTAACAAGATAAAAACATCTTCCCATATATTTTCATTGACTATATTGGTGAGAAGGTCTCTCACCTGGAATACGCTCTAGCCATAACAGTCAAATAACATTTTCTTTCTTTCACATCATTTGTGTCAATACATCAGCTGCTCTACTGCACTCAGGAGAATTTTCACCCTCTGGTTGTAGATTTAGAGCTCACGTTTAATTTATTTTGAGTATTTATTGTTATCAATACTTGTTTTGAACCTCCTGTTTGGGTTGAGCTCAGTGATACTGTTCAAAGTTGCTGATCAATGTGGCAGCCTGTTGGATAAATAAAATGAGCATAGCCTTCAATATGAAATGGAAAAAAAAATATCTCTTTGATTTTTTTATTTATTTATTTATTTATTTTAAATAAAAGGGTATAAAGGAGAATGATGACTTCAACTGTATAAAGAACACATAACCAAACCTGGATTGGTATTTACAACCTCTGACAGTCAGAGCTTGATTAAGGTATTAACGGAATATGTTGCAGATTGCAACAATTGTAATCCCTGAATCTGTTTTCCAAGAAAATTCAAAATATACGAAGATTGGAATGAAGTCTAACAAAGCACGGCATGGAGCTCCAGAAAATAGCTGAGCTTCAGGAAAAGTTGTCTAGCTGGTTTATTGTCTGAAACCTTAGCAGAATACCACAGTGCTGAATTATTTATAAGAGAACAAGGACAGAAACACATTGGGTGGATTATGGGAAAGTTGAAAAAAATAAATTGGAGCTGTTGTAATAAAATGCTGATACACAACCCAATTGAGCCCAGTAGCATAAATAAATAAAGAGTATGGCACCTAGCGGTCCATAGTGAATGGAGTAACATTTTAATGGGAAAATAATAATAATAAATCGAGGTTCAGTGGAAAGTGTTATGCCAGATACAAATATATAAATGCACAATGCTGCAAGAGTATAAGGAGATATGTCTTCTGTCCATAATATTTATTTTCCCATAAAACAAAACTGACGCTCAAAGAATCCTATCCCCACTTCCACAAAATAATACAACACTGTCCTCTCATATGGGGTGTCACTCAACAAATAACAACACTGTTACCTACAGTCTCTTATGGTGGCCACATCATTCATTGGATATAAAGCAGTGAAACTAATCCAGAATTTCCCTAAATGACTAATCACTCGCATATACTGGGTGCTGGTGCAAAGGGGAGTTATTATCTGTTGGCGCTTTATAGGGGAGTTATTCAGCTGCCCTGAATCAGTTCATTAATCTCACTCCTACATATAGTAAGCCCGAGGCTCATCTGATTCTAAGTGGCTCTGTTAAAAGTGGCAGAGTTACTCACTGGATTTAGAAACTGGAGGTGGAAACTGCTATCCCACTAACAAGTAAAACTTACTAACTATACACCTACACAATGTATTTTCTTCTCTCTCTGACTGCCCTTCTCCTAAAACTCACTGCATGTCCCTATAACAATAACAGCAACCTCCACACTATCCATATCTCACCCTCCCTTCTCTCATCCCCTATGCTGTCCTCTCATGAACTACTCTGTTTCCTTAGAAACACTTCCCCCTCTAACTCTCCTGTGTCTAGTCATACACGCTCCTACAAATCTCACTCTCACCTTCTGTCGCTCTCACTAGGTCACGCAATACCAACAATCTCATCTCTATTAACCCACAGTGCTTATCTTCTCCCTTTTCTTGTGCCCTCTGGAATGCTTGCTCTGTCTGTAACAAACTTACAACCATTCACGACCTGTTTGTTTCCAACGCTTTCAACCTTTTAGCAATTAATGAAACCTGGCTATCTTCCTCTGACACGGTTTCCATTGCTGCTCTCACACATGGTGGTCTTCACTTTAGCCACACACCTAGGCCAGGCGAGAGACATGGTGGCGGTGTTGGTATTTTACTCTCCCACTCCTGCTCCTATCAGTACCTATCTCCATTTCCATCTCTCTCCTTTTCTTCCATGAAGTCCAGTCTGCATTCGCCTGTTCTCCCCCCTCTCTCTGAGTGGCAGTTATCTATCGCCCCCCTGGACCAACCTCCCAATTCCATGACAACTTTGCTGCCTGGCTTCCTTACTTTCTCTCTACAAATACACCTGCTCTAATTCTGGGGGACTTCAACATCCCCATTGACAACCCATCTGCCCCTGCTGCCTCTAAACTTCTCTCACTCACAAACTCCTTCAGCCTATTACAATCCACCCGATTCCCTACCCACCGCGACGGACACTCTATTGACCTGGTATTCTCCTATCTCTGCTCTCTCCCAGATGTTGACTGTCACCCATTTCCCATCTCAGACCACCATCTGCTCACCTTTAATCTTAATATACAGGCTAAACCTACTTCCACCCATCGCCCCCGCACCTGTAGAAATCTGCACACTGTTGGCCATCCCCAACTCTCCAACCTTACTAAAATACGCCTCCCACACACTTCCACTTCACACACTTCCACGATATCCTGCCCTGAGCTTGCAATAACCCCACTACAACAATACTCTCTCTTCTGCACTTGACACCCTGAGGCCTAGTTATCAAAGTGTCAACTTTCCTGCCTTTGCCGGCCCAATACGCCCGCCTAAGCTCGCCTACCATCGCCGCCGCGGACCTGCAAAATTTCGCCAAAGTTATCAATAAATCTGTCAAAAAGCCGCGCACCAAGTACGGGGCGATGAGCAGCGGACTGTGAGAGTTATCACTCATCCGATCTCGCTGCTCTTCGGCTTTTTGACAGCTTTATTGCTAGCCTGTCACTAAGCACCCACACTAAACTACACTGTTCTACCCCCTATACCGGAGCCCCCCGCAACTCAATAAAGTTATTAACCCCTAAACCGCCGCTCCTAGACCCCGCCGCAACTCTTATAAATGTATTAACCCCTAAACCGCCGCTCCTAGACCCCGCCGCAACTCTTATAAATGTATTAACCCCTAAACCGCCGCTCCCGGACACCGCCACCACCTACATTCTACCTAGTAACCCCTATCTTGCCCCCCCTATACCGTTGCCACCTATAATAAAGTTATTAACCCCTATCCTGCTGATCCCGGACCTCGCCGCAACTAAATAAATAGTTTAACCCCTAAACCGCTGCTCCCGGACCCTGCCGCAACCTATATTAAACTTATTAACCCCTAATCTGCCCCCCCCCCTACACCGTCGCCACCTATAATAAATTTATTAACCCCTATCCTGCCCCCCCTACACCGCCGCCACTGTAATAAAATTATTAACCCCTAAACCTAAAGCTAACACTAACCCTAACACCCCCCTAACTTAAATATTAATTAAATAAATCTAAATAATATTTATATTATTAACTTAATTAATCCTATTTAAAACTAAATACCTATAAAATAAACCCTAATATAGCTACAATATAAATAATAATTATATTGTATCTATCTTAGGATTTATATTTATTTTACAGGCAAATTTCATTTTATTTTAACTAGGTACAATAGCTATTAAATAGTTATTAACTATTTAATAGCTACCTAGCTAAAATAAAGAGAAAATTACCTGTAAAATAAAAACTAACCTAACACTATACTATCATTAAATAAAATATTCCTATTTAAAACTAAATACTTACCTGTAAAATAAACCCTAAGATAGCTACAATGTAATTAATAATTACATTGTAGCTATTTTAGGATTTATATTTATTTTACAGGTAACTTTGTATTTATTTTAGCTAGTTAGAATAGTTATTAAATAGTTATTAACTATTTAATAACTACCTAGCTAAAAGAAATACAAAATTACCTGTAAAATAAATCCTAACCTAAGTTACAATTAAACCTAACACTACACTATCATTACATTAATTAAATAAATTAAATACAAATAACTACAATTAAATACAATTACATAAACTAACTAAAGTACAAAAAATAAAAAAAGCTAAGTTACAAAAAATAAAAAAATAAGTTACAAACATTTAAAAAAATATTACAACAATTTTAAGCTAATTACACCTAATCTAAGCCCCCTAATAAAATAACAAAGCCCCCCAAAATAAAAAATTCCCTACCCTATTCTAAATTAAAAAAGTTCAAAGCTCTTTTACCTTACCAGCCCTTAAAAGGGCCTTTTGCGGGGCATGCCCCAAAGAATTCAGCTCTTTTGCCTGTAAAAGAAAAATACAACCCCCCCAACATTAAAACCCACCACCCACATACCCCTAATCTTACCCAAACCCCCCTTAAATAAACCTAACACTACCCCCCCTGAAGATCATCCTACCTTGAGTTGTCTTCAGCCAGCCGACCCATCAATGGAACCGAAGAGGAGATCCGGAGCGGCAGAAGTGATCCTCCAAGGGACGCTGAAAAAGTCTTCCATCCGATGAAGTCATCATCCAGGCGGCGCTGAAGAAGTCTTCCATCCGGGCGATGTCATCTTCCAAGCGGCGCTGAAGAAGTCTTCCATCCGGGCGATGTCATCTTCCAAGCGGGGTCTTCAATCTTCTTTCTTCAGGATCCATCTTCATCCCGCCGACGCGGAACATCCTTCTTCCCCGATGGACTAACGATGAATGAAGGCTCCTTTAAGGAACGTCATCCAAGATGGCGTCCCTTCAATTCCGATTGGCTGATAGGATTCTATCAGCCAATCGGAATTAAGGTAGGAAAAATCTGATTGGCTGACTGAATCAGCCAATCAGATTGGGCTTGCATTCTATTGGCTGATCGGAACAGCCAATAGAATGCGAGCTCAATCTGATTGGCTGATTGGATCAGCCAATCGGATTGAACTTCAATCTGATTGGCTGATTCAATCAGCCAATCAGATTTTTCCTACCTTAATTCCAATTGGCTGATAGAATCCTATCAGCCAATCGGAATTGAAGGGACGCCATCTTGGATGACGTCCCTTAAAGGAGCCTTCATTCGTCATTAGTCCGTCTGGGAAGAAGGATGTTCCGCGTCGGCGGGATGAAGATGGATCCTGAAGAAAGAAGATTGAAGACCCCGCTTGGAAGATGACATCGCCCGGATGGAAGACTTCTTCAGCGCCGCCTGGATGATGACTTCATCGGATGGAAGACTTCTTCAGCGCCCCTTGGAGGATCACTTCTGCCGCTCCGGATCTCCTCTTCGGTTCCATCGCTGGGTCGGCTGGCTGAAGACAACTCAAGGTAGGATGATCTTCAGGGGGGGTAGTGTTAGGTTTATTTAAGGGGGGTTTGGGTTAGATTAGGGGTATGTGGGTGGTGGGTTTTAATGTTGGGGGGGTTGTATTTTTCTTTTACAGGCAAAAGAGCTGAATTCTTTGGGGCATGCCCCACGAAAGGCCCTTTTAAGGGCTGGTAAGGTAAAAGAGCTTTGAACCTTTTTAAATTTAGAATAGGGTAGGGCATTTTTATTGTTGTAATATTTTTAAATGTTTGTAACCTATTTTTTTTTTTGTAACAGCTTTTTTTATTTTTTGTACTTTAGTTAGTTTATGTAATTGTATTTAATTGTAGTTATTTGTATTTAATTTATTTAATTAATGTAATGATAGTGTAGTGTTAGGTTTAATTGTAACTTAGGTTAGGATTTATTTTACAGGTAATTTTGTATTTCTTTTAGCTAGGTAGTTATTAAATAGTTAATAACTATTTAATAACTATTCTAACTAGCTAAAATAAATACAAAGTTACCTGTAAAATAAATATAAATCCTAAAATAGCTACAATGTAATTATTAATTACATTGTAGCTATCTTAGGGTTTATTTTACAGGTAAGTATTTAGTTTTAAATAGGAATAATTTATTAAAGTATAGTGTAGTGTTAGGTGTAATTGTAACTTAGGTTAGGATTTATTTTACAGGTAAATTTCTGTTTATTTTAGCTAGGTAAGCTATTAAATAGTTAATAACTATTTAATAGCTATTGTACCTAGTTAAAATAAATTGAAATTTGCCTGTAAAATAAAAATAAATCCTAAGATAGCTACAATATAATTATTATTTATAGTGTAGCTATATTAGGGTTTATTTTAAAGGTAAGTATTTAGTTTTAAATAGGATTAATTTAGTTAATAATAGAAATATTATTTAGATTTATTTAATTAATATTTAAGTTAGGGGGGGTGTTAGGGTTAGACTTAGGTTTAGGGGTTAATAATTTTATTACAGTGGCGGCGGTGTAGGGGGGGCAGGATAGGGGTTAATAAATGTATTATAGGTGTAGGGGGGCAGATTAGGGGTTAATAAGTTTAATATAGGTTGCGGCGGGGTCCGGGAGCGGCGGTTTAGGGGTTAAACTATTTAGTTGCGGCAAGGTCCGGGATCGGCAGGATAGGGGTTAATAACTTTATTATAGAGGGCGGCGGTATAGGGGGGGCAGGATAGGGGTTAATAGGTATCATGTAGGTGGCGGCGGGGTCTGGGAGCGGGGGTTTAGGGGTTAAACACTTTATTTAGTTGCGGCAGTGTAGGGGGGACAGATTAGGGGTGTTTAGACTCGGGGTACATTTTAGGGTGTTAGGTGCAGACATCTCCCATAGAAATCAATGGGGTGTCTGGCAGCAGCGAACATGTACTTTCGCTATGGTCAGACTCCCATTGATTCCTATGGGATCCGCCACCTCCAGGGCGGCGGATTGAAAACCAGGTCCACTGGGCCAGAAAAGTGCCGAGCGTACCTGCTAGTTTTTTGATAACTAGCAAAAGTAGTCAGATTGTGCCGCACTTGTGTGCGGAACATCTGGAGTGACATAAGAATCGATCTGTGTAGGACTGAGTCCGGCGGATCGAAGCTTACGTCACTAAATTCTACTTTTGCCGGTCTCTAGCCTTTGATAACTAAGGCGAATCAGCCTCGCCACAAATACGCTGCGGAATTCCAGCGTATTTGAGGTTGACGGCTTGATAACTACCCCCCCTCGCTCCGCCCCAACTTCGCAAAGCCCCACGTTGTCAGATCCAGCCTTGGCACTCCCAGCAAACACGCCACCTACAGAAATGCTCCCGCACTGCTGAACGTGCCTGGAGAAAATCCCGCTCTGAACCTGATTTCATGCACTATAAGTTCATCCTTTACTCTTACACCTCTGCCCTTCACTTAGCTAAGCAAACCTACTCCTTTTCTCTTATATCCACTTACTCCTCAAACCCTAAAAGACTCTTCTCCATTTTCAACTCTCTTCACTACCCACCTGCACCACCCCCCACATCTGCATTCAGTGCTCAAGACCTGACTGACTACTTTTTCAATAAAATACTTACCATCTGAAGAAACATCCCAACACAAGCCTGCAATCTCCCAACTTCACTCCCAGTCACCCCCTCTGCCGCTCTCTGCATCCTCCTCCCAACCACTGAGAGTGAAGTGGCTTCCCTATTATCTTCCTCACACCTCACTACCTGCAAACTTGACCCTATTCCTTCGCATCTAATACCTTCTCTATCTCCTACCCTCACTCTAGTTCTTACCCACATATTCAACCTATCCCTTTCTACCTGCTCATTCCCTGCCTCCTTCAAACATGCAAAGGTCACCCCCATCCTCAAAAAAACCCTCCCTTGACCCTAACTCTCCTGCGAACAACCTCCCCATATCACTGCTCCTGCTAGCTTCAAAAATCCTTGAAAAACTAGTCTTCGATCGCCGAACCCACTTCCTGTCTTCCAACTCGCTGCTCGACCCCCTGCAATCTTGCTTCCGTCCCCAACACTCAACTGAGACTGCCCTCACCAAGGTTACTAACAATCTCCTTTCTGCTAAAAACAAAGGCTACTACTCTAAACTCATCTTACTCGACCTCTCTGCTGCCTTTGACACTGTTGACCATCCCCTTCTCCTACAGACTCTCAGCTCTCGGGCTCTGTGACACTGCCCTCTCCTGGATTCACTCTTATCTCTCTAACAGATCCTTCTCCGTCTCTTTTGCTGGTGGCTCCTCTCCATTGCCTCTGTCTGTTGGAGTACCTCAAGGCTCTGTCCTGGGTCCTCTACTCTTCTCTATTTACACTTCTTCACTGGGTAAACTTATCAACAGCTATGGCTTCAACTACCACCTCTATGCTGATGACACCCAGATCTACCTTTCCAACCCTGCACTCTCTCCTTCTGTCAATTCTCACATCAGTGACTGCTTATCTGGCATTTCCTCCTGGATGGCCTCTCACCACCTAAAAATAAACATGGCCAAGACCGAAACCTTCTAATGCCCCCCCCCTCTAACTCTACTACAGTTTCTAATTTTTCCTCACTGTTGGCGGCACCACTATCTCCCCATCACCCCAAGTCCGCTGCCTCGGAGTCACACTTGACTCAAATCTGTCCTTCATTCCCCACATCCAACTGCTCTCTTCATCCTGCCACAACCACCTACGCAATATCTCCAAAATTCGTCCGTTTTTGAGTGACAAAACTACTAAACTGCTTATCCACTCCCTGGTAATTTCCTGACTTGACTACTGCAATAACTTGCTAACTGACCTCCCTCTCTCCCGCCTCTCTCCCCTTCAATCCATCCTAAATGCATCCGCCAGGCTAATCCACCTCTCTCGACACTCCATTTCTGCTGCACCTCTCTGTGAGTCCCTTCACTCGCTCCCCATTCACAGCAGAATTAAATTAAAAATTCTCACCCTAACCTACAAAGCCCTCACCAATGCTGCACCACCCTACCTGTCCTCACTCATCAGCAAATATACTCCAGCCCGCCCCCTAAGATCCAACAATGACCTGCTCCTTGCGTCCTCTACCGTCACCTCCTCTCATGCTAGACTACAGGACTTCTCTTGTGCGGCTCCAACCCTCTGGAACGCACTTCACCTAACCTCTCCTCCTTTAAACGTTCCCTAAAGACCTTTTTGTTCAGGGAAGCTTATCACCCGACTCATTAACAAATGAACTTCACTAACCCAACAGTTGCCCTGATCTCCCCACTAATATCATTCCCAACTTTGCAGTCCCCACCTCCTGTTTCCCACCCTCCTACCCATCTAGATTGTAAGTTCCCACAGGAATAGGGCCCTCAATTCCCCCCTGTATCTGTCTGTAAAATGTTGTCTCTTATTGTATTGTTTCTCTGTTGTACTTTTATCCTTGCACCCATGGGCAGCGCTGCGGAATCTGTTGGCGCTTTATAAATAAAGAATAATTATAATAATTAATTATGGTCTCCAGGACACAAGCACAAAAACAAAATAGTGCACTGCGTGTTACTGTAACACTAATACAAGTAGTGAAAGCAGCATAAAAGGCATTACAAAAGATAATAAGTGAGATTAGCATGTTTAATCATTTTCTTGTGTCGAGTCGGGGTTTGAATAGACTACTGATCTCAGCGGATACAAATCCATCCCCACATTTAGCAGTTAAGTAGTAAACTAATTCCAGCAATTTCCTGTGAGGGAAAAAAACATCTCTTATAGTTAAAGTAATACTAAACCCATGGTGTTGGTTACATTACAAGACCCCTGTGAGAGGGCAATAGAATTCATCTTATGCAAAAGAAAAGTTACCAGCATTTTTTTAAAACTATATACCAGGGTAACTAAAATTTTAAGTAACTATTGTAATGTTAATTTACATTTTTAAAATGATTTAAAGGGACACTGAACCAAATTTTTTTATTTCATGATTAAAATAGAGCATGCAATTTTAAGCAACTTTCTAATTTACTGCTATTATGATTTTATTCTTCGTCCTCTTGCTATCTTTATTTGAAAAAGAAGGCATCTAAGCTAAGGAGCCAGTCAATTTTTGGTTCAGACCCTGGGCAGTCCTTACATTCTTATTTTTCAAATAAAGATAGCAAGAGAATGAAGAAAAAACATAATTTATGTAAGAACTTACCTGATAACTTCATTTCTTTCATATTGGCAAGAATCCATGAGCTAGTGACGTATGTGATATACAATCCTACCAGGAGGGGCAAAGTTTCCCAAACCTCAAAATGCCTATAAATACACCCCTCACCACACCCACAATTCAGTTTAACAAATAGCCAAGTACTGGGGTGATAAAGAAAGGAGTAAAAAGCATCAACAAAGCAATTTGGAATAATTGTGCTTTATACAAAAAAAATCATAACCACCATAAAAAGGGTGGGCCTCATGGACTCTTGCCAATATGAAAGAAATGAATTTATCAGGTAAGTTCTTACATAAATTATGTTTTCCTTCATGTAATTGGCAAGAGTCCATGAGCTAGTGACGTATGGGATATCAAATACCCAAGATGTGGAACTCCACGCAAGAGTCACTAGAGAGGGAGGGATAAAAAAAATAAACAGCCAAATGCTGAAAAAATAATCCACAACCCAAATATAAGTTATTCTCATGAAGAAAAGAAAAACTTAAAACAGCAGCAGAAGAATCAAACTGAAACAGCTGCCTGAAGAACTTTTCTACCAAAAACTGCTTCAGAAGAAGCAAATACATCAAAATGGTAGAATTTGGTAAATGTATACAGAGGACCAAGTCGCTGCTTTGCAAATCTGATCAACTGAAGCTTCATACTTAAAAGCCCACGAAGTGGAGACTGATCTAGTAGAATGAGCTGTAATACTCTGAGGCGGGGCTTGACCCGACTCCAAATAAGCTTGATGAATCAAAAGCTTTAACCAAGACGCCAAGGAAATAGCAGAGGCCTTCTGACCTTTCCTAGGACCAGAAAATATAACAAATAGACTTGAAGTCTTCCTGAAATCTTTAGTAGCTTCAACATAATATTTCAAAGCTCTTACCACATCCAAAGAATGTAAGGATCTTTCCAAAGGATTCTTAGGATTAGGACACAAGGAAAGGACAACAATTTCTCTAATAATCTTGTTAGCATTCACAACCTTAGGTAAAAATTCAAATGAAGTACGCAAAACCGCCTTATCCCGATGAAAAATCAGAAAAGGAGATTCACAAGAAAGAGCAGATAGCTCAGACACTCTTCTGGCAGAAGATGGCCAAAAGGAACAACACTTTCCAAGAAAGTAGTTTAATGTCCAAAGAATGCATAGGCTCAAATGGAGGAGCCTGTAACGCCTTCAAAACCAAATTAAGACTCCAAGGAGGAGAAATTGATTTAATGACTGGCTTAATACGAACTAAAGCCTGTACAAAACAGTGAATATCAGGAAGTTTAGCAATCTTTCTGTGAAATAAAACTGAAAGAGCAGAAATGTGTCCCTTCAAGGAATTTGCAGACAAACCCCTATCCAAACCATCCTGGGAAACTGTAAAATTCTAGAAATTCTAAAAGAATGCCAAGAGAATTTATGAGAAGAACACCATGAAATGTAAATCTTCCAAACTCAATAATAAATCTTCCTAGAGACAGATTTACAAGCTTGTAACATAGTATTAATTACTGAATCAGAGAAACCTCTATGACTTAATACTAAGTGTTCAATTTCCATACCTTCAAATGTAATGATTTGAGATCCTGATGGAAAAAGGGACCTTGAGACAGTAGGTCCTGCCTTAACGGAAGTGGCCAAGGTTGGCAACTGGACATCCGAACAAGATCCGCATACCAAAACCTGTGGGGCCATGCTGGAGCCACCAGCAACACAAACGATTGTTCCATGATGATCTTGGAGATCAGTCTCGGAAGAAGAACTAGAGGCGGGAAGATATAAGCAGGTTGATAACACCAATGAAGTGTCAGTGCATCCACTGCTTCTGCCTGAAAATCCCTGGACCTGGACAGGTATCTGGGAAGTTTCTTTTGTTTAGATGAGAGGCCATCAGATCTATTTCTGGAAGACCCCACATCTGAACAATCTAAGAAAACACATCCGGATGGAGAGACCACTCCCCTGGATGTAAAGTCTGACGGCTGAGATAATCCACCTCCCAATTGTCTACACCTGGGATATGAACCGCAGAAATTAGACAAGAGCTGGATTCCGCCCAAACAAGTATCCAAGATACTTCTTTCATAGCTAGGGGACTGTGAGTCCCACCCTGATGATTGACATATGCCACCATTGTGATATTGTCTGTCTGAAAACAAATGAACAGTTCTCTCTTCAACAGAGGCCAAAACTGAAGAGCTCTGAGAATTGCACAGAGTTCTAAAATATTGATTGGTAATCTCGCCTCTTGAGATTTCCAAACTTCTTGTGCTGTCAGAGATCCCCAGACAGCTCCCCAACCTGAAAGACTTGCATCTGTTGTGATCACAGTCCAGGTTGGCCAAACAAAAGAGGCCCCTTGAACTAAACGCTGGTGATTTAACCACCATGTCAGAGAGTGTCGAACATTGGGATTTAAGGATATTAATTGTGATATCTTTGTATAATCCCTGCACCATGCAAAGCTGGAGAGGTCTCATGCGAAAATTAGCAAAAGGAATCGTGTCCGATGCTGCAGTCATGAGGCCTAAAACTTCCATGCACATAGCCACTAAAGGGAATGACTGAGACTGAAGGCGCCGACATGCTGCAACCAATTTCAAACGTCTCTTGTCTGTTAGAGATAGAGTCATGGACACTGAATCTATCTGGAAACCTAAAAAGGTGACCCTTGTCTGAGGAATCAAAAAAACTTTTGGTAAATTGATCCTCCAACTATGTTTTTGAAGAAACAACACAAGTTGATTCGTGTGAGATTTTGCAGAACGTAAAGACTGAGCTAGTACCAAGATATTGTCCAAATAAGGAAACACCGCAATACCCTGTTCTCTGATTACAGAGAGTAGGGCACCCAGAACCTTTGAAAATATTCTTGGAGCTGTTGCTAGGCCAAATGGAAGAGCAACAAATTGGTAATGCTTGTCTAGAAAAGAGAATCTCAGGAACTGATAATGTTCTGGATGAATCGGAATATGAAGGTAAGCATCCTGCAAGTCTATTGTCAACATATAATGTCCTTGCAGAACAAAAGGCAGTATAGTCCTTATAGTTACCATCTTGAAAGTTGGTACTCTTACATACCGATTCAAAATTTTCAGATCCAGAACTGGTCTGAATGAATTTTCTTTCTTTGGGACAATGAATAGTTTTGAATAAAACCCCAGGCCTTGTTCCTGAAAAGGAACCGGCATGATTACCCCTGAAACCTCCAGATCTGAAACACACTTCAGGAAAGCCTGAGCTTTTACTGGATTCACTGGGATGCATGAGAGAAAAAATCTCCTCACAGGAGGTCTTACTCTGAATCCAATTCGATACCCCTGAGAGACAATGCTCTGAACCCATTGATTTTGGATAGAATTTATCCAAACATCCTTGAAAAACCTTAATCTGCCCCCTACCAGCTGTGCTGGAATGAGGGCCGCACCTTCATGTGGACTTAGGGGCTGACTTTGGTTTCTTGAAAGGCTTGGATTTATTCCAATTTGAGGAAGGCTTCCAATTGGAAAAAGATTCCTTGGGGGAAGGATTAGGTTTTTGTTCCTTATTTTGACGAAAGGAACGAAAACGATTAGAAGCCTTAGATTTGCCCTTAGGTTTTTTATCTTGAGGCAAAAAAACTTCTTTCCCCCCAGTAACAGTTGAAATAATAGAATCCAACTGAGAACCAAATAAAGTATTACCTTGGAAAGAATGAGATAGTAATCTAAATTTAGATGTCATATCAGCATTCCAAGATTTAAGCCACAAACCTCTTCTAGCTAAAATAGCTAAAGACATGGATCTAACATCAATTTTGATAATATCAAAAATGGCATTATAAATAAAATGATTAGCATGTTGCAGTAAGCGAACAATGCTAGATATGTCAGAATCCAATTCTTATTGCGCTAAATTCTCCAATCAAAAAGTTGAAGCAGCTGCAACATCAGCCAAAGTAATTGCAGGCCTAAGAAGATGACCTGAATATAAATAGGCTTTCCTTAGATAAGATTCAAGCTTCCTATCTAAAGGATCTTTAAAGGAAGTACTATCTTCCATAGGAATAGTGGTTCGTTTAGCAAGAGTAGAAATAGCCCCATCAACTTTGGGGATCTTTTCCCAAAACTCTATTGCAACCGCTGGTAAAGGATACAATTTTTTAAACCTTGCAGAAGGATTAAAAGGAGTACCTGGCTTATTCCATTCCTTAGAAATCATATCAGAAATAACATCAGGAATAGGAAAAACCTCTGGAGTAACCACAGTAGGTTTAAAAACAACATTTAAACGTTTACTGGTTTTAATATCAAGAGGACTTATTTCCTCAACATCCAAAGTAATTAACACTTCTTGTAACAAAGAACACATATACTCTATTTTAAATAAATAAGTAGATTTGTCAGTGTCAATGTCTGAAGAAGGATCTTCTGAATCAGATAGATCCTCATCAGAGGTGGATAATTCATTATGCTGTCGGTCATTTGAAATTTCATCAACTTTATGAGAAGTTTTAAAAGACCTCTTACGCTTATTAGAAGGTGGAAATGCAGACAAAGCCTTCTGAATAGAATCAGTAACGAATTCTTTCAAATTCACAGGTATATCATGTACATTAGAAGTTGAAGGAACTGCAACCGGTAATGTACTATTACAGATGGACACTCTATCTGCATGTAAAAGTTTATCATGACAACTAATACAAATTACATTAGGAGATATAATCTCCACAATTTTACAACAAATGCACTTAGCTTTGGTAGAACCGATGTCAGGCAGCAAAGTTCCAGCAGATACTTCTGAGGCAGGATCAGTTTGAGACATCTTGCAGAATGTAAAAGAAAAAACAACATATAAAGCAAAATGATCAATTTCCTTATATGACAGTTTCAGGAATGGGAAAAAATGCAATGCAAATAGCATAGCCCTCTGACTTAGAAAAAGGCAAGAGGCAAAAGCAATGGGGCAATAAATAATGAAAAAAATTTGTCGGCAAGTATGACGCACAACGTAACTAGAATTTTTTTTGGCACCAACCATGTCCGGAAATGACACACTCGCGTCACTAACGACGCAACCCTGTGTGAAACCCTGCATCAACTACGACGCCAGAAATTACAAACTTGCGTCAACGGACGTGCCTTTTCACACCAAAAAATTCTCACGCCAAGAATGACGCAATAAAGTGTAGAATTTATCGCACCCACAAGCCTAAGACAGCCTGCAAATTAAAACAAGTAGTCAATTGAAAAAAAGACTAAACCCCAGGTAAGAAAAATATTTCTCAATATTAACTTTCCCAAATATGAAACTGACAATCTGCAAAAGGATATACATGAACCTGACTTATGGCAAATATAAGTACAATACATATATTTAGAACTTTATATAGAGTAAATGCATAAAGTGCCAAACCATAGCTGAGGTGACTTAAGAAATAAAAACATACTTACCAAAGACACCCATCCACATATAGCAGATAGCCAAACCAGTACTGAAACAGTTATCAGTAGAGGTAATGGTATATGAGAGTATATTGTCGATCTGAAAAGGGAGGTAGGAGATGAATCTCTATGACTCATAACAGAGAACCTAAGAAATAGATCTCCCAATGAGGAAAACCATTGCATTCAATAGGTGATACTCCCTTCACGTCCCTCTGACATTCGCTGTACTCTGAGAGGAATCGGGCTTCAAAATGCTGAGAAGCGCATGTCAACGTAGAAATCTTAGCACAAACTTACTTCACCACCTCCATAGGAGGCAAAGTTTGTAAAACTGAATTGTGGGTGTGGTGAGGGGTGTATTTATAGGCATTTTGAGGTTTGGGAAACTTTGCCCCTCCTGGTAGGATTGTATATCCCATACGTCACTAGCTCATGGACTAGCTTCTGAGGCAGGATCAGTTTGAGACATCTTGCAGAATGTAAAAGAAAAAACAACAAATTATCAATTTCCTTGGTAGGATTGTATATCCCATACGTCACTAGCTCATGGACTAGCTTCTGAGGCAGGATCAGTTTGAGACATCTTGCAGAATGTAAAAGAAAAAACAACAAATTATCAATTTCCTTATATGACAGTTTCAGGAATGGGAAAAAATGCAATGCAAATAGCATAGCCCTCTGACTTAGAAAAAGGCAAGAGGCAAAAGCAATGGGGCAATAAATAATGAAAAAAATTTGTCGGCAAGTATGACGCTGTGAGAAAACAGGTCTAAATTCCTAAAATTTATAATAAGCATTTAAATATTATTTTGATAGGTAATGTATGTATTCACAATCACCATATATATCATTACTTAGATATAAGGTACCTGTGAAAATACAAAATTAATTATGGATTAGAGGAAATTGACACAACTATGTTTCTCTATAGTTGTGTCAGACACATATACATGGTATTGAATATACAGAGATATGAAACTGAATGAGAATAAGATGTGTAATAAATTTATCACTGGATAAAATGAAATAGATTGGTGGTTCAATGTAATTATGTTCAAGTGAGGCCTGATAAAAGATGTTAATATGACCACAAAAACATATGACAAAGACGTTTTCTACATCTGTATTTTCAGTAATGCATTACCCTTAGATTAAGTTCAAACATGCTTATTTTTATAAACGTTGGTGCACATACCTTGGATGTAAGGTTAAAGTTTGTAAGTGGCAGCGTGTCTTACTTGGATTATGGAGTACAGTGCGGCAATTGAGGAGACAGGAGAGCAGCGTCTAATGTCTGCAGCGTGTTACCGACTCTGGCGTGCTGCGCAGTGAGTTCAGGATATCGGAGATGACGTCAGCACCAGTCTGTGCGTCCGGATCGAAGTTGAAGTGTGGTGAGTTGCAGCTTAACACAGCTGCTGAGAAAATAAGGTAGAACTCTCCTTTTTGTTAGGAGATAAATTAAGTTTGATATGTTTAATCCTTTAGGAAAAAAGGATTCTGCTGCAGGAGTCAAATAAAGTGAAAGTTAGGTTCAGCTCAGATATAAAGGATTAGGCTTAATAAACTTATAGAAAACAAAGAGACACAATTGTAGTCTCTAAAGCTCTTTAATAATCAAGCAATGTCTTATGGGTAGAGTGAGTTTAAATAGGATACGTGTGGGGAGGAGAACTTGTCTTAAAGGCACAGTGAAATGGGTATTGCTGACAGATCCCCCCATTCAAGAGGCCCTCCCAGCAATCCGAAGACCCGGTTTAAAGGGGAAGCGATCATGAAAGTCCTTCAACAAATCCGGTGCATTTAAATCACGGAGAGGAACCCATGAATTTTCATCATCTCCATAATCCTTCCAATGTACTAAGTATTTGAGGGCTTTTCTACGAATTCTAGAATCCAAAATCCCATCAACTTCGTAATCCAGAGGATCGGGTAAAGAGAGAAGGGAAGTGTCAGTGGATGGGAGTGTGGTCCCCAGATATGGCTTTACCAATGACACATGGAATGAGGGATGAATTCTCATGGTGGGAGGTAATTTCAAAGTCACCGCATTTTCATTTATTACCTTGAGTATTGGGAATGGTCCAATATATTGATCAGCAAGTTTTTTACTTGGTACAGGTAATCTAATATTCTTTGTGGATAACCATACCATATCTTGAGGTTTGTATTCTGGAGATGGAATTCTCTTTTTATCGTAGTATTTTTTCTGCGTTTCTTTGGCAGAAACCAAATGATTCTGTAAAGTTTCCATAACATCTTTCAAAGAGTCAGTGTAATTGGAAACTGACGGAGAATGAGGACAAGTAATAGTATTTGGATATGCACGTGGATGAAAGCCGTAGGTTGCATAAAAGGGAGAGACTTTTGTTGAAGTATTGATCGAATTGTTATAGGCAAATTCCGCGCTAGGCAACCAATCAAACCAATCATCTTGTTGAGATGAAATGAAACATCTCAAGTACTGTTCAAGAGTTTGATTCAAACGCTCCGTTTGACCATTTGACTGTGGATGAAATGCAGTCGTTAGTCTGAGCGTGATTTGCAAAGCTTTACATAAGTATCTCCAAAATTTCGACGTGAACTGACTTCCTCGATCAGTTACAATGGATGCTGGTAAACCATGTAGTTTAACTACATGACTATGGAAGTATTTTGCGGTAGTAAAAGCAGTTGGTGTTCTTTTTAATGGGATAAAATGGGCCATCTTAGTTAAATGGTCTACTACAACCATTATGGTATTATGTCCATTTGAGATGGGTAAATCTACAATAAAGTCAATTCCGATCATATCCCAAGGTTTTATAGGTATTAGTAATGGTGTCAAGAGACCATAGGGCTTGTGGTGTTCTCTCTTTTTCTTAGCGCAAATGTCACAATTTATCACGTAAGATAAGTTTTCATCTGAGGCCACCAGTATTCCCTGCCTACTAGTTCGGCTGTTTTTTCAATGCCTGGATGACCGGCTAGAGGGGAATCATGATGTTGATGGATGATCTGGTTCCTTAAAGTTGGTGGAACATAAATCAACCCATTATTCATATATAATCCAGAATCAGAGTCTGGGGTACAAATAGGTGGGATTTGAGGATCCAAATGTTGAGCTTGGTAGATGTCAGATGTCTCTAGAACTGTAGCTGCAATGATTTTAGTTGGTGGAATGATGTATGTGTTAGTTTGAGACTCTTCTGAAGTTTCAAAAGAACGAGATAAAGCATCAGCTTTTTCATTTTTTGTACCTGGTATATGAGTTAGTAAAAAATTAAACCTATCCAAGAAAAGAGCCCATCGTACCTGTCTTGAAGATAAGGTTTTATTTTTCTTTAAATATTGAAGATTTTTATGATCTGTGAAAACTTGGAAGGGGATTGTAGTCCCCTCCAAGAGATGTCGGCAATGTTACATTGCTGATTTCATGGCTAGTAATTCCTTATCGCCTATTGAATAATTTGTTTCTGCAGTAGTTAATCGTCGAGAGTAATAAGCGATTGGATAAAGTTGATTATCATGTTTACCTGGTTGCATTAATATAGCACCAATTCCAACATTTGAGGCATCTACCTCCAAGGTGTACGGCAAATCTGGATCAGGTATTCTTAAAATAGGAGCTGTTGTAAATTTTTCCTTTAAATCTTGAAAGGCTCGCTCAGTGCTGGAATCCCAAACAAATTTTTGTTTTCCTGTCAAACGTGTTAATGGTTGTACTATGGTGGAATATTGATTAATGAACTTCCTGTAAAAGTTTGAGAAACCTAGAAATCGTTGTAAAGATTTCAAAGTAGTTGGTGTTTGCCAATTGATTATGGCCGTTACCTTTTCTTGATCCATTTGAATGCCATTGGGAGAAATTATATATCCCAAAAATTTAATAGTGTCTTTATGGAACTGACATTTTTCCATTTTGGCGTACAATTGATGTTCACGAAGAGTTGAGAGAACCCATCTTACATGCTTTCTGTGGTCCTCTAATGTTTTAGAATAGATGAGGATATCATCTAGGTAAACAATAACGCACACATCCATGAGTTCTTTGAAGATCTCATTTATGAAGAACTGGAATGTGGCGGGGGCGTTTGTCAAACCAAAAGGCATAACATTATATTGGAATAGCCCATATCTAGTTTTGAAAGCTGTCTTCCACTCATCTCCAGATTTCATACGTATTTAATTGTATGCACCTTTTAGATCTAACTTGGTGAAGATGTTTGCACCTGTTAGGCGTTCAATTATTTCCGGGATGAGTGGTAATGGATATCTATTTTTTATGGTGACTGCGTTTAGGGCTCGATAATCAATTATTGGTCTGAGTGTGCCATCTTTATTTGTAACAAAAAAAATAGCAGAGGCAACAGGTGATGATGATGGGGATATGAAACCTTTTCTTAGGTTTTCATCCAAATATTCTCTTAGATGTTTTAATTCTTTTTGTGAGAGGGGGAATATTTTTCCAGATGGTATCTCTACCCCTGGTTTAGTGTCAATTGGGCAATCAAAATGCCTATGAGGTGGGAGAGATTCAGCGTTTTTGAGATTAAACACATCATTGAAATCATGATATTCATGTGGTAATGTAGGACTTATGTGTCCAATGTTGACATAAGGGTAACATGTTTTTTGACAATATTGTGAGGTGAAGGTGATTTTATTTTGTGTCCAGTTTATGGATGGATTATGTTTTTGTAACCATGGTAACCCAAGTACTATAGGGTGAATTGAACTAGGAATAATGTCAAATGTAAGAAACTCTTTGTGTCCATCAGGTGTGATGGTTAATAGTGGAATTGTGTGGTGAGTGATAGGTCCTTTTAAAATATGTGTACCATCAATTACCCTTACAAAGACAGGAGAGGTTTTCTGCAGAATAGGTATTTTATTTTGTTTAACTAATGATTCAACAAGAAATAAACCATCAGCTCCGGAATCAATAATGGCTTCGTTCTGTAGTTGCTGACTGTACCACTGTAAAGACAATATTAGTGACAGGTATGGTGTGTTTTTAGATTTTTCACATGAATAATTGAACGATAACTTACCCTTCTTTTGACGGGAAAGAATTGGACAAGTGGCAACATCATGATCCTTGTTTGCGCAATAAAGGCAAAGATTAGCTAACTTTCTTCTTTGTTTTTCTTCCAAACTAAGAGGTCCGCAAATGGTACCTATTTCCATTGTAATGGGAATCGTTTGGGTTTTGTCTTGGTAAGTTTGGAAGGATCTTTTGGGAGTGGTTTCATAAAAGTGTTTTTCAGTCTTCCTTTCGCGATACCTTCTATCCATCGCTATGCATAATTTAATTAATGCATCCAAGCTTTCAGGAAAATCCACTCTAGACAGTTCATCTTTTAAATGTTCAGACAAACCTAGGCGGAACTGGTTTTTCAGGCTAACTGAATTCCACTCTGAATCGGTTGCCCATAACTGGAAATCCGCTATGTAATCCTCAACGGGTCTTTTTCCCTGTTTAAGGGATCTTAATCTATGTTCAGCGGTTTGCTGTTTATTAATATCATCGTATAGTATAGCCATTGTTTGAAAAAAGTTCTCAAGGGAATTTAGAATGGGATCTTCTGATTCAAGAAATCTATCTGCCCACACTCTGGGTTCTCCTGTGAGATAGGAGATAGCTGTAAATACTTTAATCTTGTCAGAACGGTAGGTTCGTGGTTTTAGGGTGAATAGAAGTATACATGCATTTTTATATTCACGAAATTTTGTGCGATCTCCAGCAAAAGGAGTAGGAGGATTAACCTGTGGTTCAGGTGTCTCATTAGCTTTTTGGGATACAAATTCATTTATTACTTGCTTTAAACTACTATTTTCATTTTTTAATTCAGTTAGTCCTTGAGCCAAAATTTCCACTTTTTGATTAAGTGTGGTGATCTGGTTGGCCATTTCTATTGGATCCATGTTGTACCTAAAAATATGTGTCTGAGTATTAATATTTTTTGAGGCTTGATTATTCTGTGAGAAAACAGGTCTAAATTCCTAAAATTTATAATAAGCATTTAAATATTATTTTGATAGGTAATGTATGTATTCACAATCACCATATATATCATTACTTAGATATAAGGTACCTGTGAGAATACAAAATTAATTATGGATTATAGGAAATTGACACAACTATGTTTCTCTATAGTTGTGTCAGACACATATACATGGTATTGAATATACAGAGATATGAAACTGAATGAGAATAAGATGTGTAATACATTTATCACTGGATAAAATGAAATAGTTTGGTGGTTCAATGTAATTATGTTCAAGTGAGGCCTGATAAAAGATGTTAATATGACCACAAAAACATATGACAAAGACGTTTTCTACATCTGTATTTTCAGTAATGCATTACCCTTAGATTAAGTCCAAGCATGCTTATTTTTATAAACATTGGTGCACATACCTTGGATGTAAGGTTAAAGTTTGTAAGTGGCAGCGTGTCTTACTTGGATTATGGAGTACAGTGCGGCATTTGAGGAGACAGGAGAGCAGCGTCTAATGTCTGCAGCGTGTTACCGACTCTGGCATGCTGCGCAGTGAGTTCAGGATATCGGAGATGACGTCAGCACCAGTCTGTGCGTCCGGATCGAAGTTGAAGTGTGGAGAGCTGCAGCTTAACACAGCTGCTGAGAAAATAAGGTAGAACTCTCCTTTTTGTTAGGAGATAAATTAAGTTTGATATGTTTAATCCTTTAGGAAAAAAGGATTCTGCTGCAGGAGTCAAATAAAGTGAAAGTTAGGTTCAGCTCAGATATAAAGGATTAGGCTTAATAAACTTATAGAAAACAAAGAGACACAATTGTAGTCTCTAAAGCTCTTTAATAATCAAGCAATGTCTTATGGGTAGAGTGAGTTTAAATAGGATACGTGTGGGGAGGAGAACTTGTCTTAAAGGCACAGTGAAATGGGTATTGCTGACAGACGCACAACGTAACTAGAATTTTTTTTGGCACCAACCATGTCCGGAAATGACACACTCGCGTCACTAATGACGCAACCCTGTGTGAAACCCTGCATCAACTACGACGCCAGAAATTACAAACTTGCGTCAACGGACGTGCCTTTTCGCACCAAAAAATTCTCGCGCCAAGAATGACGCAATAAAGTGTAGCATTTAGAGCACCCACAAGCCTAAGACAGCCTGCATATTAAAACAAGTAGTCAATTGAAAAAAAGACTAAACCCCAGGTAAGAAAAATATTTCTCAATATTAACTTTCCCAGATATGAAACTGACAATCTGCAAAAGGATATACATGAACCTGACTCATGGCAAATATAAGTACAATACATATATTTAGAACTTTATATACAGTAAATAAAGTGCCAAACCATAGCTGAGAGTATCTTAAGTAATGAAAACATACTTACCTGAAGACACCCATCCACATATAGCAGATAGCCAAACCAGTACTGAAACAGTTATCAGTAGAGGTAATGGAATGTGAGAGTATATCATCGATCTGAATAAGGGAGGTAGGAGATGAATCTCTATGACCGATAACAGAGAACCTAAGAAATAGACCCCCGTGAGGAAAACCATTGCATTCAATAGGTGATACTCCCTTCACGTCCCTCTGACATTCGCTGTACTCTGAGAGGAATCGGCTTCAAAATGCTGAGAAGCGCATATCAACGTAGAAATCTTAGCACAAACTTACTTCACCACCTCCATAGGAGGCAAAGTTTGTAAAACTGATTTGTGGGTGTGGTGAGGGGTGTATTTATAGGCATTTTGAGGTTTGGGAAACTTTGCCCCTCCTGGTAGGAATGTATATTCCATACGTCACTAGCTCATGGACTCTATCCAATTACATGAAAGAAATTGATAATAGGAGTAAATTTAAAAATTGCATGCTCTATTTGAATCATGAAATAAAAAAATTGGGTTCAGTGTCCCTTTAATTCATTTTAAAAATGTAAATTAACATTACAATAGTTACTTAAAATTTTAGTTACCCTGGAATATAGTTTTAAAAAAATGCTGGCAAGTTTTCTTTTGCACAAGATGAATTCTGTTGCCCTCTCACAGGGGTCTTGTAATGTAACCAACACCTTAGACAAAATTTAAGAGACATAAAACCCCCATTTTTTTTCTTTATGATTCAGATAGAACTTACAATTTGAATCAACTTTCAATTTTACTTCTATTATCAAATTGTCTTCATTTTCTTGTTATCCTTTGTTTAAAAGCAGGAAGCAATGTTTTCGGAGCGTGCATGTGTCTGCAGTACTATATGGCAGCAGTTTTGCAACAATGTTATACAATAGCAAGAGCACTAGATGGCAGCACTAATTCCTGTCATGAGTGCTTCAGGCATGTGCACGATACCTATCTAGATATCTTTTTGACAAAGAATAACAAGAGAACAAAGCAAATTTTATAATGGAAGTAAATGGGAAACTTTTTAAAATTTGTATTCTGATTTATGAAAGAAACAAAATGGGTTTCATGTCCCTTTAAGCTGCACTTACAATGGAAAACCTGGAAATTCTTTTGAGACAAAAGTCAATCTTTTAAAAGATTTTTTTTTTTTTTATAATTTATTTTTTTGTTGAGGATATGACAAATACCAAAACAACAAGCAGTTTGCCCAAACAAGCACATGGCACATAATATATAGTAATACAGATATCGTGTACATAAACAAATACATCAGACCATATTTATGGATAGATCCCTTATCATAACATTCACGTAATGTTCCCAAGTTACGGTATAGCTTAAGTGAATAAAAGTTGGGGAGCAAACTCAGAATCACCCTCTTTACCCTCCAAGATAGCTGAGGCCTCTTTTGGACCTCGATAGATTAAAGGTACTAGTCAGAGGGCTTTTGGGTAGTATAGGCCCAATCAAGGCCTACACTATATAGCCTCCTTCCTAAGACAGTTAGGACCATGGGCTGGTCCGGAAAACTAATACTAAGATTGAAGGAGATGATAGAATTAAGTATAAAAAACATTAAATACAAAAGTACTTAACACTGTGTCAGAGAAATAAAACTGCAGTGACTGCTTCTCACATAACTCTATATATTAGTAGGGGAGAAAGTATAGCTGTTCACCTTAATACAGCTGACATAAGGTCTGTAAGACTATAAATCTAAAGGTTACAAACTCAGAAAGGTTAGTAATCTAGCTAGAGATAATACATGGGAATCGTATACATTAATCACTCTAAATCTTCGAACCTTGAACATCATATCAGTAGTTCTAACACATATATCAGACATATGGATGAGCTAACATCAATACTAAAATTATGGTGGTAAGCAGTCTATAGACATTAAACACATAATAATAATAATAACAAATCTATTCATTGTAAACATCCGGAGAGCCCTTTTTGACACTTATATAGGTTCATGATATGACAAGGACTCTATGGACAGGGCAGCCTAACTCTGCCAAAAGGGAGTATGGAGGATAAGTTATTTATCCCTTACCACACGGTTAAGAGAGGGGGAGGGGAAGGAAAGAGGAGGGGGGAGGGGGAAAGAAGGGAGTGGGGGAAGAAAGGGGGGGAGGGAAGGGAAAGAAGAGGGATGGGGAGGGGGGAGAGGGAAAGGGGGGAAGGGGAGAGGGGGGAAGGGGAGAGGGGGAAAGGGGGGAAGGGGAGAGGGGGAAAGAAGGAGGGGAGGAAAGATGGAGGGGGGAAAAGGGGGAAAGAGGGATGGAGGGGGGGAGAGGGAGGGAAGGGGGGTAAGAGGGGGGGAAAGAGGGGGAGAAAGGAAGGGGGAGGGGGAGAGGGGAGGGGAAAAGAGGGAGAGGGAAAGATTGAGGGGGGAGAGGGAAATATGGAGGGGGGGAAAGAGGGAGGAAGGGGGGAGAGGGAAAGAGGGAGAGGGGGGAAGAGGGAGAGGGGGGAAGAGGGAGGGGGGGATGGTGAGTGGGGAGAGGGAGAGGGGGGAAGAGGGAAAGGGGGGGAGAGGGGGGGGGGGAAGAGGGAGAGGGAGGGGGGGAGAGGGGGGGGAGAGGGAGGGGGGAGAGGGGGGGGGAGAGGGAGGGGGGAGAGGGAAAGAGGGGGGAGAGGGAGAGGGGGGAGGGTGAGGGGGGGAAGAGGGAGAGGGGGAGAGGGAAAGAGGGGGGAGAGGGAAAGAGGGGGGAGAGGGAGAGGGGGGGAGGGTGAGGGGGGAGAGGGGGGGAGAGGGGGGGGGAGAGGGAAAGAGGGGGGAGAGGGAGAGGGGGGAAAGAGGGGGGAGAGGGAGAGGGGGGAAAGAGGGGGGAGAGGGAGAGGGGGGAAAGGGGGGGGAGAGGGAGAGGGGGGTAGAGGGAGAGGGGGTAGAGGGAGAGGGGGGAGAGGGGAGGGAGAGGGGGGGGAGAAGGGGGAAGGGAGAGAGGGGGAAGGGAGAGAGGGGGAAGGAAGGGGGGGAGAGGGAGAAGGGGGGAAGGGAGAGGGGGGGAAGAGGAGGGGGGAAAGAGGGAGGGGGGAGGGGGAAAAAGGAAGGGGGGAGAGGGAAAGAGGGAGGGGGAAAAAGGAAGGGGGGAGAGGGAAAGAGGGATGGGGAAGAGGTAAAGGGGGGGGAGAGAAGAGGGAAAGGGGGGGAGGGAGAGGGGGGAAGAGGGAAAGGGGGGGAGAGGGAGAGGGGGGAAGAGGGAGAGAGGGGGAGGGTGAGGGGGGAAGAGGGAGAGGGGGAGAGGGAAAGAGGGGGGAGAGGGAAAGAGGGGGGAGAGGGAAAGGGGGGTAGAGGGAGAGGGGGGAGAGGGGGGTAGAGGGAGAGGGGGGGAGAGGGGAGGGAAAGGGGGGGAGAGGGGGGGAGAAGGGGGGAAGGGAGAGAGGGGGAAGAGAGGGGGAAGGGAGGGGGGAAGAGAGGGGGAAGGGAGGGGGGGAGAGGGAGAAGGGGGGAAGGGGGAGGGGGGGGAGGGAGAGGGGGAAGGGAGGGGGGGAAGGGAGAGGGGGGGAAGGGAGAGGGAGAAGGGGGGAAGGGAGAGGGAGAAGGGGGGAAGGGAGAAAGGGAGAAGGATCCTAGACTGAAAGTGAAGTCCCCTTCATTGAACAAACCCTTTAACCCAGGTTATAATTTGATGTAAATACTCTCCTCCTCGACAGCCTACATTACTAGTAGGGGACTGCAATAATGTTAAGGGAACACAACTGTTTACAGACTGTTAGTGGAAAAAGTGTTCCAGCAAGACTCTCAATACGGGCTCTAAGGGTGCCAGGATTAGTGGTTGGATATTCGTATAGTAGGATTAGCTAGTTTAGTTCACTAATAAGCACTCATTCAAGTCAAGTATCGGGGACCCTGTTCAACAGACATATTTGCAACTGAGAATGTTACGAAAGTGTATGCTATATAAGCATCACTCTCTCTTGCTCATGAAGCTCAAACCCTTAAAGCAATCTTTTTAAGCTAAATGATAGGAGTTAAGCATTTATTGGGATGCTGACTAGTGCTCTACAAAGGAAAAACATAGGCGGCTGTAGTGCGACACTTGAAATAAGTTACTATCTAGAGTGGAGCAGGTATAAGACCACATTGCAAATCTATGTCTCAGGCCCTAGGGCCGTCATAATTAACTGTAATGAGCTGAAAGAAAGTGTACGTATACTGTTTCATAGGGATTAGTAACCTAGGCATGGACTTTTAGACTAATATAAATAATGAAATGTGAAAATATAGATACTAGGGTTACAGGTGTGGAGTCTACATGGCTTCATAAATGCAGGATCCTCACCCTTAAGCAAAAACTAGTACATTACTCATTGTATACAGACTCAGTAATCTGGGACCATAACCCAATAAGCACTGTCAGGAGCTCTTAACCTATTTCCAGATCTGCAAAAACTCGGGGGAGCATGACAATAGAAAAGAAATGGAAGTCGCTGACATGTTACTAGTTTAATGGAGCAGGGAAGGCACAAAAGCATGGGACTCTGGATGTGCCACTTCTGTGTCATACAGACACCCACAAAGGAGGCAAAATTAGTTATTGGAAGAAGGACCTTCGTCTCCCAGGTCTCTAGTACACATTGGTCCTCGCTCCAGAAACTGTAGGGGGGCTTTCTCTTTGCTGGACCGTAGACATGCTGTCCTGCACCAGGCAGGTCAGTAGCGTAGTTGTTCCTCTTCCTCAAGCTGGGTCCTCCCAGAGAATCCTCTAGCATGTCCAGGCAGTTGTGAAACTCCGGGCCAACAACCAGACCCTTTGTAACCTGCTTCTGAGATATCCTGCGTTCCTCAACGACATATGGAGAATGTTCCTTCAAGACATAGCTGCAAATGAGGGGCACACAGAGGTATCTGAGGGTTGAGTTTCCGCTACCCATGTATCGCTACACTGTACACAAGAGGCTGCAGTTGTCGCCACCTCCGGATCATCAGTCCGGACCTCTGCGTGTATGTCAGCCATTATAGATAGGAGGCGGTCAAATCTTTGGCACATCCTGCTCTCAAAGTCCTCAAACAGGTTCTGTATTAGTGCATAAAGTTCTGCCATGCTCCCAAAGTCCCTGTACTTTATCAGCCACTACTCCGCAGATGATTCCGGGGCACTCCCACAGCCGTCCTGCTGTATCAGGCATAAGGCACGCTCCACTGCTTAAGTTAGCTAGGCCCCGATCTTCATCACAAAATATCTCTCCTCTTCGCTCAATTAAGTCTGCTCTCAGTTTACCAGATAGTTCCCCAATCTATTGCAGGGCTCAGTTAAAGAGTGTACCTCTCCTTTAATGCGGTTTAAATTATATATATCGGGTATATTATGTACCATTAGCTGGAGCTCCAGCACTATACGTCTGTTCAAGTTAAAAGCTGGCTCCGCCCCCCCTTTTAAAAGATTTTTAATGTATGCATCAGGTATCAGATATTGTAAATGTAATTAAATAAGTTACATACTGTATGTGGTAGTGCACTTAATCTATGAACAGATCTTAGAGGGACGTTAAAACATTTTATATTACTATCTCAAACTGTTTAATTATATGCAGTTAAAAACTTTATTTATTTGCCCACTTGTGCTTTCATTTAAAGGGACATTCTAGTCAAAATTAAACTTTCATGATTAAGATAGGGAATGCAATTTTAAACAACTTTCCAATTCACTTTTATCATCAAATTTGCTTTGTCCTCTGTTTATTCTTTGTTGAAAGCTAAACCTAGGTAGGCTCATATGCTAATTTCTAAAACCTTGCAGGCTATCCCTTATTTTAATGCATTTAACAGTTTTTCACAGCTAGAGGGCATCATTCTTTTTTTTTTTTTTATTTAAATTTTTATTGTACAAAAAAGAAAAGAGAAAAATACAAACAACACACACATAACACACATTTCTCCATACATGGAGATTACAGCATAAAAGAAATGTATAAGAAGGGACAAAAGCCAAATAGCTAAAACCCTTTCCTGGACAACTCAAAAAAAAAAAAAAAAGTAGTGAAAAAAAAAAAAATACTCCCTCTCTCCTCTCGCCCCCCCCCCCGCGTCCCCCAACCCCCCCCCCCCCCTAATCTAGTTTAATGTTGATGATTTGTTCTATATATTGTACAAAGTCATTTCCCTGAAGGCCAACGAAAACCCTCCACCTTCTATAGAATTTCTCTCCTGAGGGTCCCTCCAATTTTGATTCATACGCTGCCTTAATTGATGAATCTAATAATGCTTTCCTCACTTCTGGGATAGTGGGTGTCTTACAAGAAATCCAATATTTAAAGAGAAGTGTTCTAGTAATTATTAATGCTACTAGTATAAAATCAACATCCTTATCCCAAGCGGCGTGGGATCTTAAAAAAAGAATAGAGTCTCGTGTTAGCTGAATCTTTTTCTTTACTATATTAGAGAGAAAATATTCTACCTTCATCCAAAATTGATCTACCTTAGGGCATCCCCAGACTAGATGAATCAAGTCAGGGTCTTGAAAGTGGCATTTAGAACAGATATTAAACACATTTTTGTTCCACTTAGCCACTCTCCGAGGGGTTAAATAATCTCTGTGTATCACCCTAAATTGAATTTCCCTATAATAAGATGAGGAAAACAACCTCTGTACAGTCTTCACACTCTTTAAGAGTATTGTCTCAAGATCAGGAGAATCAACCAGTGTTGACCACTGGGAAGTCAAATCTGCTAAAACCAATGTTTCTTCCAGCGATACCAAAAATTTATAGATAAAGGATAATAATCCCTTCCTAACCTTTACCAGATCAACCAACGGATGTTATTCCCACATCTGGGGATCCAAATTCACTAGTTTAAGGATATAGCTTTTTGCTTGAATAAAATAGATAGATGTTTTTTCTGAGCTTCCGGGAAAATCTCTTGAAATCTATCGAATGTGTAAACTTTATTTGACTCAGAGTCATAGAAGTCCTTCACTATAAGTGGTCTTCCTGGTGACCATTTTTTAAAAGTGTCCAACATATTACCTAGAGGGAAGTGTGTATTGCCAGTTATCGGCAACCATTTTGAGATATTCTGCCTCATTCCAACCGATTTAGTTAACCTTCTCCAGACTATTATTATATCTCTATACATAGGGTGTTCCAATAATCTCTTTCCTAATTCTTTATTTGAAGCAAACAAAATATAATTTAAGGAGAGCGGGGCACAGACTTGGTTCTCGAGAATCTCATCCGAGTATGCATCTTGTTAGCCAATCTATAGGGAATCTTAAGATGGCAGCCTGATTATATCTCTCTAAATCGGCTATCCCTTATTTTAATGCATTTAACAGTTTTTCACAGCTAGAGGGCATAATTTTATGTGTTTCATATAGATAACACTGTGACCACACCCTGGATTTACAAGTGAGAGGGCACTGATTGGCTAAATACAAGTCTGACAAAAGAACTGAAATACGGGGGCAGTCTGCAAAGGCTTAGACACAAGGTAATCACAGAGGTAAAAAGTGTATTAATATAACAGTTTTATGCAAACTAGGGGAATGAGTAATAAAGGGATTATCTATCTTTTTAAACAATAAAAATTCTGGAGTAGACTGTCCCTTTAACTCTGAGCATTTTGTTTTACAGTTTCTGTATTGGAGGTGAAAGTGCAGAGTCCGGTCTAAGACTGCTAAATATTGTACACAGCAATTGCTTGATCAGTGTAGTGGCACCTCTGTATTAGACCCTTAGAGCAAGATTTATCATCGATGTTCTCCTATATTTGCACCTAAAAATGCACAGAAAAATGATCATTTAAAAATTTGCCTAAAATTGGGCGAGTTCGACTGTAAAATTGTTCTACTTTGTTCACTCTCACCTAGGCACACAGGAGCGCCAAAAAATGGTTAAAGGGACAGGAAACCCCCAAATTTTCTTTCATGATTTGGATAGAATGTGCAATTTTAAACAACTTTCCAATTTACATTCCATTATCAAATTTGCTTTGTTCCTTTGTTATCCTTTGTTAAAGGAAGAGCATTGCACTACAGGCAGTAAGATTAACACATCTATTCAGCCAATCACAAAAGACAGTGTTCTGGCACAAATTAGCAGCAGCTCCTATTAGTGTAGGATGTGTGCATATTCTTTTTCAACAAGGGATACGAAGACAACAAAGCACATTTGAAAATATGTTAATTTAAAAGTGTCTTAAAATTAAATGCTCTATCTGAATCATGCACGTTTAATTTTTACTTTCCTATCCCTTTAAATTAGACTGTCGCTTATGTATTTTCTATAGTACGTCTTATCAAATTCACTAGTTCCTTTTTTATAATTTTTGTTGCGTGTATAGGGAACTTAAAGTTCTAAAAATGCGTGCACTGAAGTTTCTGATGTTGGCAGGAATTTGTTGCCAGAGGAGGAAGATTTTAGGTTTTCGCTAGATATAAATATAGAACACATTTGCTATAGTGAGATCGCAATATTAGTAAACATGAATATTACAAATGCAAAATCACAATATTGTGAAATCTGAAAACGTGAAATCGCAATCACAATATTAATATGAAAATGTGAAATCCTGATCACAAGATTGTGAAATAAAAAATCTAAATTTCTTCCACTTTTCACTAGTGAAAAAATCCATTAACAAATCTTCTATAAAATGGTGTAAAAATAAACGCAAAAAAATAAATAACATGCCTTATTTATATGGGTATTTAAACAAGATTTACAGATAACTAGTGATTAGCTTATTTCCAATAATAAATTAGGTGCATATCGTTATTCAACATGAGAAATGTATCATTTAGTTGGTCTAAACCACCTTTTGGAAAAGCGCAAAAAATGACAACTTTTTTTGATAAATTTGAGCAAAAAAAATAGATGCGCTTCTCCAAAGGCAAACTGAGGAAATGCATTTGAGCATAGAGAGGAGAATTCCCAAAGCACTTGATAAATCTTGCTCTAATTGTCCTCAACAGAGTAGAACAATTTTTTTAGGGAATCCTAGGTTACAAAATGGTGCCCATGACTTTATGGAATCTAAAACTTCATACTTTTTACTTTCATATTAAAGCAACTAGCCAATTTTAAAAATGGCAACTGCATAAGCTTGTAATTTAATGCCTCTTTAATTTGTTTACCTGCACTATGAGAATATAATTATGTGCTTACCTTGCTCATTTCTTAAAAGTTCCTTTTTTTTAGCCACATCTTCATTATTGAAACTAACACCATCCAGATATAAGGTGTAAGATGTCTACTAATGTTCTGGATTGATTATTATACAAATTATTTGCACTAATCATGGATATAATAATATACTGTGGTGTCTGTTTGTTAAAGAAGAATTATAATATATAAAGTGTTATTGATAGAATAAAATATGACTGGTTAATACTTTGTCAATCATTCTTAAATTAATGTAATGATACCACATAATTAAATCATAGATATTAGGTATATGTGGCTTTAGGACAGCAGGGAATGCAGAGGTAATAACAGTTTTACTCTTATTGATGACTGGACAATTTGGTTGGTTGACTGTCCTATCCTTTGTAGTGTTTACGTACAAGGTACTGTCAGACTATTTGGGGCCATTTATTTAATTAGCCCATTGAATTCTGACTTCCTGGTCTGTATGGATAATTTTATATTTATTATGATATATTGACGATAACCAAATGTCCATTAATAGGGCCCTATGTCACCATTAATACTATGATGTAGATGGTTTTGTTTATTCCATTATTGTGTGGAATTTTCAGATATCCAAATATGGTGAACTCAAAGGCATAATATTTTGTATAACTAATTTTACAACTAGCAGCGATACACTATTTTGCCACAATTTAAATTTTTATCCCATTTTTAGCATTTAAATAAAAATTATGTTTTAATTTAATTATTTTGGTTATGCTGTAGTAGTCTGGGCAGAGAGTGCTGGAATGCATTATTTAATGGAATCTTTCTTTGTCCACAAACGAACAAATTAGCTTTTTGTTACAAAGTACCACTCCCAGCAATATGGAATAATACACAATAACTAAAATATTTTATATACTGTACTTTATTGGGAGATTGCCTCTTATAATGCCATAGTTAATCTTTGCACTGCAAGGTACTGTCAGAATTTTATACTACAATTTGATCATAGGAAACTAACCACCACTAATAAGCACAAATTATAAAATTATAAAAGAAGGTGCTTTAAAAAGTATTACAAGTATTATGTTCCTGTAATGAAAAAATGTTTTGATCTTCTGTTTATGGGCAAGGCCAGATATACCATTAGGCACAGTAGGCATGTGTCTACAGCCTTCTTCCATATAGGGGCACCTGTCTCTGCTCCATATGCCTGTTCTGCACACCTCAATCACCATATTAGATAATAACTTTGCCCTAAACTAAGATGGTCATCACTCTGGCAGGTCTGGTCTGTTTCTCCAGTGAATGTGGTCAGAGCAGCCAGAGTGGCCTGATAGTAACTGTGTGGGGGTTGGTTATTTTATGGGAAGTGATAGTGAGTGACTATTTGTACGCTATTACAGATCATTGAGTGCATGGTGGGCATGTATCAGCAGCAGCAGCGGCTGTCAAAATTAAAATGACAGATTATACAGTCAGAGGGCAGTCTTATATAAAATACCATAGGTATAAATATTATTTCTAAAATGCAAAATGCCAGGGCTGTTGCACAGGATAAACACACTTTAAAAAAACAACTGACCCTTGGTTGATTGTGCACATTGCAGGCTTCAAGATGGTTGGGTTTGGGGTATTACTATTCTATACTGTGACCCAGACTCTGCCTCCTTCAAAAATACAAATTATCCCAAAGATAATCTGTAAAAAAATAGATACTTTAAAAAAACACAAAGGATGGCACAAATACTGCTGGAAAGGGTAAGAGATGGATTCAGTAAACTTAAAAAACTCAAATAAATTTAAATAAAATAATTGCAACACATAAAAATCTTGAAAAAGAACTTGATATTAACACTACTTCAAATACTATTCAGGAATATGCCCACCATTTTGAATTAACATTTCCCAATAGGGGTTTCTATTATATTATATTTCTATTTCTATTATCCGTGATACAATATTCAATTCTGGATATTTTTTCAGTTAAAGAAACTATGCGCAACACCATTGATAACAAATTTGAGGATAACACTATTGAAATGGATACCAATGAAGTTAGAAACTTGGATGAAACCTTTGAAGATCTAGGAGACATACTTATTAAAGAGATCAAACAAAAATTGGCGATTAGATTTCTACAGAATTAGGTCACTGAGGGTATGGTCCCAAGGGGACTTAGATTAAGGAAAGATTATACATTTGAACTTAATGAGGAACATCGAAAAGAGTGGTTTGATTTTTTGGAAAAAGCATCACTAAATTTAATAAATGTAATTGTTAAATCAAGGAAACTAACCCTACAGAGTCTAGACATTAAAATTCAGAAATGTAGAGAAATTATAGAAGGAGCAGGGAATGAAGACAAATATAAACCCAAACAACATGAAATAATTAAATACCTAGAAGAAACAAATGGGGAAATCTTAAAGGGAAAATTGAGAACATTTCAGAGAGACTTGGAAGATTATGGTAAAAATCAAAACAAACAAAAACATTTAATAAAAAACCCTAATAAGAAAGGAAGAAAATGGGATATCGGGAGAAATGAAAGGGAGAAAACCATGGGAATATATAGAGAGAGATAATAGAAGGTATTATGATAACAGATGGAATGAATCATACCAAAATGAAAGAAAGTCTAATTATAGAGAAAGATGCTATAATGATAGAAACATATACCAATGGGAACAAGGCTATGAGAGGGACTATAAATATAGAGATGAGAACAGGAGGGAAAATGAATATAGGAATTACTATACACAAAATGAGTGGAGAGGGTGGAACCATAGAGGCAGACAAACATTCAGACCAAACTATACACCAAAGAACAGACAATATTTGGGTGAGAGAAGGAATGAACAGCCCTATGGGAATCATAGACAACAGGAAAGTGTAAAAAATTGGAAACAAAAGGATAACACAAAAGAACAAAGATGGGAACAACAAAATAGAAATAGATTTGAAATTTTGAAAGATGAGACAGGAGAATTGGAGAGAGAGACATATCCAACCCCAGAAAGTCCAGGGACATCTAGAGATCAATTTTTAGAAAGAGGCCCAATCTAGGAACCATCGAAAGGAAAAAGAAGATTAGAGGAAATAGAGGAGGAGGATCAAGGAGAAAGAATGAAAACAAGAAAAACAAAAAAAGATACATCAGGAATTTTTACATTTTTAATATAAGTAAAAAAAATACTTCGTGATGAGGAAAAACAAATTCTTAAACATCAACCAATTTACAAAAAAATTAGCTCTTAAAAAATGTAAGAACCCAATCATAAAAAACTCAGAAAATGCAGAACAGAATGTGTATATACATACAAATCTAAAACAACGCTCCACATTCTATCCAACACAAGAAAAGGGAAAGGAGATACAACTATTTGAGAAAATGGTGAAGGAGAATTTAGAAAAACTAGACACTAAAAAAGGAATGAGATGGAATCTAACAAAAAAAACACAGACTATTTTTAAACAGTTACAAGAAGATAAACTGGTGAGGGAAGCAAAACTAAATAATAATCATTTCAGAGAATGAACAAAATTTTTTATTAATAGAACATCCCAAAACCCCAATATTCTATTTTCTCCCAAAAGTGCATAAGAATATGGAGAACCCACCGGGGAGACCCATAATATCGGGTATTGACTCAATAACATCAAATTTATCACAATATACAGATCAATATTTACAAAAATATGTAAAGAAAATTCCATCATATTTAAAAGACACCACACATTTTTTGAATATATTGAATGAAATAAAATGGAGAGAAATTTTATATTGGTTACGTGTTATGTGAGCTCCCTCTACACGTTTAATGTATTCTTTTTATTCTAACGAATAATTATTTTAAGTTTGATGGCCATTATTACCAACAAATTCAAGGAACAGCTATGGGCATTAGATTCACACCCAGTTATGCCAATTTATTTATGGGCTATTTGAGAAGATCTTTTTTGAAACAACAACATGGGGTGCGAATCTTGTGCTCTATAAGCGTTTTATAGATGATATGTTCTTTATCTGGAGGGGAGATGGGGGAACTACTCCATTTATTCATAGAAGATTTGAATATGAACGATTTAGGTCTAAAATGTACTCATGATTTTAGCAGTAGAACAATTTATTTTCTAGATATAAAGATTAATGTCACTGAGAATGAAATAACCACAGCCACCTTTTTTCAAAAAGTTGATGCCAATAACTACATAGATTATAATAGTAACCATCATAGAAGGTGGAAACAGAATATTCCACAAGGGCAGATGCTGAGGAATAGACACGATTGCTCCAATATGAATGATTTTGACAAACAATCCAAAATTCTGCAATAAAGATTTGTACAAAAAGGATACAACATAGAAACCAACAAAAAAAAACAATAAAGGAAGTTAGAAATATGAATAGGGAAAAAAAAATTGAAAAATGAAAATTCGATAAAAAGAGTTAAGGCAGAAGATAAGGATATAAAAGTACCTTTTATAACAAGTTACTCATCTCAACATTGACAGATTGAGAAATGTATGGCTCGACACTGGCATTTGGTGAAAAGCGATCCATTAATAGGTCAAACAATAAGCAAGAAACCTGAATTTATTTTTAGAAAAGTGAGAAATGTTAAGAATATTCTTTCCCCAAGTGAATATAAACCAGGGATAAAGGAAACAGATAAGAGTTTAATAGGATAAAATATACTGGGCTTTAATCCCTGTCATATATGCAAGTCATTCACTTATAGTAAGAAAACGAAATTAGTGAAATCACAAAGTAATAAAGAGGAATATGCTATAAAAGAAACAATAAGATGTTCTGATACTAATGTAATCTACCTACTCCAATGTGCATGTAATTTTCAATATTTAGGGCAGACGAGCAGAATGCTCCATGATAGAATCAGAGAGCATATTAGAAGTATAGAACAAGGTAAAACAGATACAAGACTATATAAACACTTCAATGAGAAACTTTATAAGAATCCGAGGAATCTCACTTTCTTGGGGATAAAGAAATTAGTTAAAAATAATAGAGGGGGCAATATGGAACATAGATTATTAAGACAAGAGGCTGAGCTTATTTATAAATTTGGGACGTTATATCCCAAAGGTTTGAACAGTGAGTTAGATTTGAACCATATTATTGAATGATAGAACTTTTTTTTTTTTTTTTTTTTTTTTTTAAGTTTTAAACAAGCTTTATTAAGTTTAGCAAGATATACAGACATTGGAAAACAATGTACATTGAGTAAACAAACAAAGTGCAGGAGTCCCGCCCACAGCACTAGGCCGCGAGCATCCCCCCAACACTGTTAGCAAGTAAAACTTGGTACAGTTTATCCAAAGATAAAGTGCTATGAGTATGTTAGTCCAACATATTTATCAATTTCTTGCTTTCTTAATTTTGAGAACAGTGCAAAGTCATGAGCTTGTGTCCACCAGCAACTAGCTAGTGGCTTTAGTTTACTATAGTCAGTTAGAACATAAACTTTGGAATTTGACATCAGATATTAAGACAGAGTTATACAAAATCAATTTTCGGCACGCTTGATACATGCTGCCGAATATGAACCCAGGTCTGACGTCTTATTTGGACAGAAAAGAAAAGAGAGAGTTGAAGGAAGAGCAAAAGCAGTCAGGCCAGAGAGGAGAGAAAAAAAAAAAAAAAAAAAAAGGGGGGGGGGGAGGGGGATAAGGGAGGGAGTACAGGGAAAGGTAAAGGAGGCCGCCCGGTGGAGAATTTCTAAATGGCGTTACAAAGCCATATGGTTGGTAGTTATGGCCTTTTGCCCTCCCAGGTTAGAGTCATCATCTCATGTGTGGCAAGCCTCCCAGTTTTGAGAAAGTGAAATCGCTCCAGCCTAAGGAGATCCCCTACTTTATATCTCCACTCATGCAAAGTCGGAATCTGAGGGCTTTTCCAGTGTGCGGGGATGAGACCTTTCGCGCCGCCCAACATTATAAGAAAAAGAATGTGCCTATCTACTCCTACTACCTTAGGCAGGTCATGAAAAATCAGATATGTTGATTTGGGGGGTATAATGGTTCCCAAAATTTTGCTCATTTCTCCCAGCACCTCCTCCCAGAATGGTGTTATTCGGGGACAGTTCCACCAAATGTGGAGGAGGGAACCCTCTTCACCACAGCCCCTCCAGCATTTCCCGTCAGTGTTGGGGTAGATATTCTGCAATCTCTGAGGAGTTAGGTACCACCTACTAATTAATTTGTAGTGCATTTCCAAGATTCGAGCGGAGACCGAGGCCCTCTTCATCTTTCGAAAGATCTTAAGCCAGTCCCCGTCAGAAATATCTATTCCCAGGTCATTTTGCCATTGAGGAGCAAAAGTCGGGAGGACAGCATTGCCCTTGCTCAGCAAGAGCTGGTACAGATGGGAGATTAGGTGAGTCGGCGGTTGCTGCATCGTGCATAGAGCCTCAAAGGGTGTTCTATTTCTTGCCAGTGCACCTCGGTCCCTGCAAGTATTGTAGAAATGAGTGATTTGTGTCATCCTGTACCAAGAAGCGAAGGTGATCTGATCCAACTCGGCAAGTTCCGCTTGTGTTTTAAGTTTATTGCTCTGGAGAGCATTTGAAAAAGCAGTTTCAGATAAGGCGTAGCCTGTCCTCATATAGCGTCTCGGGACTTCCATTCCTAGATCAGGGTTTTCCCGCAAGGGGATATTTGGTGAGATGCGAGTGGACACATAAGCGCCTTCATCCAACACCCTATCCCACACTCTCAGAGTGTCATTAATCAGTGGGTACGAGGCAAGAACTCGTGGGCGGTTCCGAGCCGAGATCCATGCCAGGGCACCAGAGTTACCTCGCTGCAGGATTTCGTTGTCAATCTGTATCCAATGTTTATCATGGGAGTTCCGACTCCACTCTACTATCCTCTGAAGAAATATTGCTTTTTGGTATTCTCTTAGGAGCGGGACACCCAGTCCGCCTCTGTCTCTGGGAATGTATAAAGTGGATCTTCTGATCCTAGGCCTCACTCCATTCCAGATGTATGCCTCCATGTCCGCTTGTAAGCGTTGAAGGTAGTGGGAAGCCGCGGTCGCTGGGATAGTCTGCATTATATAAAGAATTCGTGGGAGAACATTCATCTTAACGATTCCTATTCTACCCATCCAAGAAAGCGACTTTTTTTTCCAATTGGATAAATCCCCAGCGATCTCATCACTGATTTTTTTATAGTTAAGGTCAATGATTTCAGAGGTGTCGGGAGTGATAATAACACCTAAATAGGTGATACTGTGAGTTGCAACTCTTATCGGGCAATTTGCGGTAGATTGAGCAAATTTGTCCGGGGGTTCAGTTATGTTCAAGATTTCAGACTTCAGTGGATTGAGAAGGAAGTTAGACATACCTCCGTATTCTCTGAAGTCCCCCAAAACTTCATCCAGTGACGAAGCCGAGTCCGCTAAAGTGAGCAAGACGTCGTCAGCGTACATCGAGAACTTATGTTCTGATCTGCCCACCCGTAGCCCCTTCACCGCCGGGTTAGCTCTGATCTTGTTTGCAAGAACCTCAATCGCCATAGCGAAGAGGAGAGGTGACAGGGGACACCCCTGTCTCGTCCCATTCCTGATCAAGAATGTCTCGGAAAGGGTGCCATTAACTCTCACGCGGGCGTTCGGAGTTGAGTACAAGGACATGACCACATTGATAAACCCGGGTCCATGAATGATAGAACTATATGTAACTCCATCCTTATTGGTTTGTGTTAGATACATAAATGTTGAATTTAGGGTTTATAATTAAGTTGGAATATATATTCCACTCAGATCTCTATTGGTAGCTTTTTAGGATTAGAGGAGATATAAGTATATGTTAAGAGTTAAAATGTTACACTATTATGTTTAATTCACTAACACCAAGATTGTGATTGTATTTTAAATATAAGCATTAATATTAGAATAATAATTATATATTTTTATTAATAGTAACTATCACAGACAAAATTGAAGAAGGGGTTATGCACTATTTAAAATAGGGTTTATATAGGAATGTTATAACACTAGTGTTATGATAACACTAGATTGTGAGAGAGAAATATATTTATCCTTTATTTTTAACACAACTTTTATGTCACATGTATTGCAGAAATTGTTATATATTTATAATATTTTTTGTGTAGGATGTACACTCGGACATTTGAGCTGGGTAGGTTGTAATAAATTGTCTATTTTTTAGCAATTCAGTGTAGTTATGTATCCACTTTGAAAGAGAAAATGTATTAGAGAAATATATGCATATAGTATAGCAATGAATAGTGAGAATAAATGTATGAATTACTAATTGAAACTACGAATAACGGAGATGCGATATAACTACAGAGAATATATATATTTTTAAGGTTAATAGAAAAAGGGCATGATTAATCTATGTAAATCACCAGTAAGAAAAATAAGCACTAACATGGATTTGAAGGGTTAACAGGGACTTGAAGGGTTAACACTTTTGAAACAATTCAAGGATCACAGGAGGCGGAGATTATAAAGACTATAAAAGGTTTAATGTGATCAAATATGGCATCTTGATAAAGGCACTTTAGCTGAAACATGTTGAGAAAGCCATATTCTTTGTTTTGAATCTGAAATATTACTTCAAGGAGCACCTCTAAAGACCTCTAAAGAAGAATTGCGGGGGGTGGAGTCTGACAGGGCTCCAAGATGGATGCCTTAGCTTAGAGCTTTGTATACCAGACCACGGACATTAGCCACTACTCCTCTCCATCAACGTTCCGGAGGGCACATTTCAGTTTAAAAGCTATGTGAAGCTGCTGGGAGCACCACAGGGGTTGAAATTGCGGAATAGAGGCTGAGGATCGCTGTGACACTCGAACTTCGTCACAAACACCCGGCGCCAGCTTTCCACACCGGATCCAGTTTTCATCAGGCCGCCCTGTACTAGAGCCGACAAGTTCTAACCCCACAAAGGCTCGACGAACATCCTCAGCGATCCAAGCTGGAGCAGCCAGACCATCATCCACCCTGTGGGAAAGGGCTTAATCGTGAGTAATGGCCATTTAGATCTGGTCAAACTTTTACAGGTCTGGAAAAACAATACACGATGCAACATAGACATGGAGCCTAACTCACTTTGTTACACTATAAAATACTGGCCCAGACATTAATCTTTAAGTCAGAAACCCTCAGGTCCAACTTAAAAATCCTCGACATTACTAAGTTAAAGTGAAGGTAAAGTTTCTACTTACAGAACATAGCCCTTCATTTCTTAATCTTAATATAACATAATCGCTAAGTTTATTTCTCTATTACTGCTTTAGTTTAAAAAATATATATCTTTATAATTCCCTGTCGTTTTGCTTCTGACTCCTCCCAACCCCTAATTCCTGGTTTTCAGTTTAGTGACGTATAGAGAGCGGTCCCACCCGCTTTCTACGTCTCTCAAAAGCGCGCTCCTGATGCAGCTTCTAACTGCGCATGCGCTATTTACTGAATTGCCTTTCATCTGCGTTTGCGATAACTGACGATGTATTGCAATTCCTTAGTGTTACAAATACGCATGCACGGAGCGTGAGCGCGCATGGATTGCGTTCAGAAGAATAATTTAACCGCGCATGCGCAAATGATTCAAGGGGCTGATGACGTGGATTGACGGCCGCCTAACGGCCAGAATTTCAATTGGTTTTCAGGATAACGTGATCGACACGAAAAAACTCCCCCCAAAAAACGGGCTGAATTGGTGGATCATTTATGAGTTGCTTTGTAACGGTAATTATTTCAAATATACACAATTATATGAAAAATTATGAATTAAAGTCATATTGATTTGACAAACAGAATGCTGTAAGACATCGACAATAAGGTAACTTTACCTGCACTTTAATAGAAATCTCCCATGTGGCTAGATAAATCCTGAGAACATAAGGGTATCTGAAGACACAGAACTGGCTTATTAAAAGTGCAAAGAATGAGATCTGTACTACCACTGTACTACCAATATTCAGACCACCTACTCCACTTTCTACATGAAGGGTCTTTTATTTGGGAAACTATATTGTTTTGCAAACTGGGGCATGTTTCTTGAATGTAGTTGAAAATCAGATAGTTCATAGAGATATCCCTATTCCTATACAACAACGCCACCTGCTGGATGTTTACCAAAGCACAACCAAAAGGCCTTTTTCTTTTTCCAACCTCAGAAGATTACATATAGCAATACTCCCACCAATACTGGAGAAATATTTTCTAGGGAATTATTCTAGAGCAATAACATGGCCTCCAAGAAACCAAATAAATCTGACAAACCAGGGAAATCTGCTTCTGTCAACTCATATTTTAAACCATCACAGGGAGATAAAACCCCAGATGCCAACAAAGAGATGGCAGAAATTAATACACTCATGCCTGCCACACAGGATTCTTCTGTCAACTTCACTCCACTAACTAAAGCGGACTTACATCTACTTGTCTCCAAGCAGGACATTACTAATAGTTTCAATAAACTTTGGGAGAAAATAGATTCCATGCACACCTCCATGACGGCAAGTCTGAATGATATCAAACAAGAAATTACGGACCTAGGTTCCAGAGTAGAAACACTGGAGGAAAATAGAGACAACCTGGTGGAGGATGTCGAAATGACAGTCCAACAAGTATCCCAGCAGCAGCAACAGGTAGTAACTGATTTGTTGGGCAAGATCGAAGATATGGAAAACAGGAGCCGACGAAGTAACATCCGTCTTAAAGGAATTCCCAAATCGATCACGGCAGACGAATTGCCATCATACTTTTGTTTTGAGCAATAACAGGGGTGGATCAGTCAATGGAAATAGAGATTGAGAGAGCACATAGGGCTCTAAAACCCAAACACAAAGCTGACAACCCACCTCGAGATGTTATAGTGGCATTCCTGAGATTCCCAGAGAAGGATAAGATTCTCAAAGAGGCTGCTAAACAACCAAATTTCAAGTTTCAAGGAAACGTTGTACACTTCTATCAGGACTTGAGCACTAGGACACTCCAATGGAGGGGGACTTTGCATCCTCTCACCTCTCTTCTTCGAAAACATGGCATCCAGTACAGATGGGGTTACCCCTTTCCACTACATATCCCTAAGGACAATAAAATCCTCACAATCAGAGATGCTAATGGGATATCTGATATATGCGAGCACTGGATCTGGAAACACCAAACCTGCCGGAGAAACTACAGATGGAGGAGACTCTAACACCTGAACCTGCAAAACTTAAGTCTCAGAAGTCACAATGGGCTAGAGCCCTGTGGAGACAACAGAAGAATAAGTAAAAGACTCACAGTGAAGTTTTGTGTATCTCCTTTTTTTTCTCTTTTCCCCTCTCTTATAGGTAGCAGTATACCTACAGAGACTACGAAAATCTCCTGAGACAACGAGTCGAGTTTAGGAACCCTTACAAGAAAATGTCTACTTCAGTTTTTATTAAGTTTATCTGTTTATCTCACAGCATAGTAGTTTTATCCAAATGTTGTATTTATAAAGATCATATACAGTTGTTTGCTTTGGTAGGGGAGAGTAGGTATTAGTTAATATCTAACAATATCAATGGTACTTTACCTTACAGCTAGTTTCCCCCTAGGTTTTAAATATGGAGTTAGTTGGCAACTCCTCTGTTCTATAGGTTCCCCCAAAACTAACTGATGTTACTTCAGAAACCTAAACATGGTATTTTTTATTTTATATTTCTTTTGTTTAAGTTATTCCTCTCTAACGTTTTGCTTTTTCTACCCTACAGCTATTTATTCTACTCATCCTTCTCTTCTCTACCCTTGTGCCTTCCCCAAGTGGACCACAGACACAACCAGCAATCCAACGGACGCGAGCACATTTTCAGAGATGTGATTCATTACTAGAGGCTGGTGAACTCTTACAAACACAATACACTTCATCACTACTCCTTACAATATATAATCAAACCACTCCATTTGTCACACACTAATGGCTCCGACTAATATAGTTCGACTCTCCCAAAACGCAAGAGGCCTAAATTCAGATACAAAATGCAGGAAAGCCTTATCCCAATATACACGCTTGGGCGCTAACGTTATTTTCTTACAAGAAACTCATTTTGAGTCAAATCATATTCCTAAATACTGGATGAACCAATACCCCACACACTTTCATTCTACTACAGATAAAAAGAAGAGAGGGGTTTCCATCCTTTTCCACTCCTTACATTATATTCACACAGAATCCATAAAAGATAAAGAGGGCAGATACCTAATTAGTAAGGGCCACATTAACGAAGTGGAAATTGTTTTTTGCAATATCTATGCCCCAAACAAAAAGCAAGACCAATTCATTAATAAAATCTCACACCTCCTCACAAACTGGAACTCGGCTAGAATATTTTTAGCAGGAGACTTTAATGTCTCCCTCTACACACGAATTCCCCAATCACAAATCCAACTCACACAATCACAAATCAGAAACAACAGAAAAACTAAATCTATCTCCAGTATTCTGGAAGGACATAATGTACTTGACTCTTGGACTGCGCTATACGGCATCACTTCAGACCACACTTTCTACTCAACAGCACACCAAAAATACTTCAAGCTAGATTACAATTTCCTGAGCCAAACTCTAATTTCCAATTTGGTATCCTCCTCTATTTACCCTTGTGTGTGGTCAGATCACTCCATAATAGTAGCTAAAATATCAAGGCTTCTTCCCCCAAACAATGCAAGACGTTGGACATATGACCCCACACGCATGAAAAATACCCAACATAAAGATCATATTTTCAAACAGATGATGGAATTCTGGAACATTAATATACAGTAGACTCCATTGATAACCCGATTCAGATTTGGGCAGCCCATAAATCGGTGTTGAGAGGTCTCCTAATCCAACTAAAGTCAAAATCAAAATGGAAAGCACAGTTACTATTACAGACACTACATAAGGAGATAGCTACGCTAGAGAAACAACATAGACTAACCTGCTCACCCAAGGTATATAAAACATTCAAAATCAACGCCAAAAACTAGACAAATTATTAAATGACCCGTCACTTAGAGCAGGATTAAGACTACAAACCAAATACTTTATATACGCCAACAAACCAGACCGTTATCTAGCCAATAAAATTAGGGATAGGATCAAAGATATTTCCATTCCCTTCTTACGCACAAATGCAGGTGAAACCACATCCCACCCAAACGTAATTGTAGACACCTTTGCCAACTATTATAGTTCTTTATACGATGGCAAGAAGGTTACCAAATTCAGAACAAACTTCCTGTCTCCTGAACAGATTTCTGGAGGAAGCCATTCTACCCCAAATTGACCAACAAGATTTGGCAACTCTTAACTCAGATATCAGCGCAAGCGAGGTAAAGAGAGTTATCCTAGATCTGAAACCTGGAAAAGCAGCGGGCCCCGATGGCTTTTTAGGCGATTACTATAAACTATTTAAATCCTCATACCACACCTAATCAAGTTTAGCAATCATATACTTCAAGGACATACTATTCCCTCAGAACTATTAGATGCCAAAATTATAGTCCTCCCTAAGCCGGGTAAGGACAGGTCCTTATGTCATAATTATAGACCAAGTTCCCTCATTAACCAAGATTTAATCATTTTTACCAAAATTCTGGCTAACCGCTTAAAACATTTTCTCCCAAAACTAATTCACCCAGACCAGTTTGGCTTCATAAAAAATAGGGAAGCTCCAGATAACATCAGAAGGATGATATCATTAATAGATTATTTGCATATCTCTAAAACGCCTTCTCTGTTGTTATCCCTTGATGGAGAGAAGGCGTTTGACAGGGTTGACTGGGAGTACATGCAAGCTGTACTACATACCATGGGCTTTAGGGCTTCTTTCATTACAGCAATCCAGAGTATATATTCATACCCATCAGAATGCATTAAAGCAATGGGACATCAATCTTACAGATTTGCAGTCTTAAATGGAACAAGACAGGGTTGTCCTTTATCCCCTCTCCTCTTTGCTGTGTGCATAGAGCCCCTGGCGCAACACATTAGGAACTCCTTAGACATTACGGGTATTAAAATAGGACAATAAGATTAAAAACTCACACTTTTTTCAGACGTTTTGCTCTCCCCAACCAAACCCCTAATATCTCTGCCAAATCTATACAACACCCTTAGGAATTTTTCTACTATATCTGGTTACAAAGTAACCTTGAAAAATGTGAAGCCATGCCTCTTGCTATACCAGACCACACAAAAAAATGAATAGAGCTAAACTTTGAGTTTAATTTGGTAAAACGTCACCTCAAATATCTAGGGATCAACCTCACAAAACATTCATCGGAACTTTACCAAACCAACTATCCTCCAATTTACAAAGTAATCAAACATGACCTCACTAAATGGAGCAAACTGATATTTTCTTGGTTTGGACGTCTATCTGTGATCAAAATGTCAGTTACCAAAGATTTTATATTTATTTCGGACCCTACCGATGGGCATCCCGAATTGTGATCTAGACAATCTCCAAACTTGCATAAATAATTTTATAAGAGGGACTAAAAAAGCCAGAATTCCTAAATCAATATTTATGAGACATAGGCAACTGGGAGGCATGGGCGCACCAAATCTCAGACACTACTTTCAAGCAGCTAGGTTTTCCCAAACTACTCTTCTTATGAAAATGGAAGATGAGAAAAGATGGACCACGTTGGAGTCTGATATAAACAAACTATATCCACAAGAGCTGGCTTTGTGGGACTCACATAGAGCTCAAACCCAAAAACTTAAATTCCCAATTACAGATTACATGCTCAGGACTTGGTCCACTCTCGTTTCATCTCTCAAAATTCTCCCTAACAGATCACTTAAGACCCCTCTAAAAGTAATCATACCATCATAACAGATCCTAGCTATACAGAAGTGGGAAAACAGAGGCCTTTATAGGATCGCAGACCTAGTAGACAAAGGCAAATTCAGATATCCTCCATCATACATAAATACCTACCTTCATTGACTGGCCACAACTTCACTCCCTTAGAAAAAAATTGTAGCTCCTCATCCAGACCTAGAAAAACTATTTCACAATTATACCAATTAATTCAATATTCCACACAAGTCACTAAAACAAATGGGAAGCTGACCTCAATACAGAAATTGATATTTCCGTCTGGAATAACTTAATATATAATGCAAGTAAAGGCCTGTTGAGTGCCGACATGCAGGAAAACTGCCTTAAAACAATTTTCAGATGGTATCTCACTCTAACCATCACCTCTCATTCCATTAGATGGGAGTCAAAGCTCTGTTATAGTGGTTGCAAAGTCGAAGGCACATACAAAAACACATGTGGTGGGACTGCTCTTACTCTAAGCTAGTTTGGAATAAATTATCACTCCTTTTAAGTAGGATACTAGGGGCGCGATCAAATATACGGCGCAGGTTTTGGCGCAAGCGTGGGAACCCGCGCCGCCCGTAATTTCACCTTGCACATCGGGGTATTACATATACTGCGCCGTTAGATGCTAAAGTGGCGTAAGTAGGACAAACTGGCGATCTTCTGAAATGTGCGCAAATACACATTTTAGTCGTCGCAAGTAACTTACGCCAGTATTTTGTCCACGGAAAGTCTCAATAAAGAGTAGTTTTATGCAAATTAGGCTAACACTCGTAAAAAAGAACCGCAACTTCATATAAAAATGCGACACGTAATTACGCTATTCAAAATTCATATATAAACCCATGTGCAGCCGCCATTTTCTTCAGTGTGTTTGGATGGTTCGTTGAAATACACCACACTTTTTTTCTAACACCTCACACATTTTATTTCAATTTCACAGTGTGATATGCTGAGTGTTTGGTTGTGATTGTGTGTGATTGAACTGGGAGTGAGTGTGTGAGTGTGTGTAGTGTGAGGATGGCAAGGAGAGGTAGGGCGGAGGAGGGGAGAGGAGTGGCAGGGAGAGGAGTATTGTAGAGGACAGGAGGAGCAGTGGGGTCCCCGTCAGGGAGTAAGTGGAGTGGGGAGAGGGAGAGCTAGAAGGGATTATAGGAGGGGAGATACCCGAGAGCCCCAGAGACCAGGCACATCTAGGAGAGGGACAGAGGGTGCACATGGGGACAGAAGGGAGGAGGAGGGAGAGGATAGGGAGCAACCCACACCAGGGACATCACAGGGAGCAAGCCCGGTGTCCATGGAGGATGAGAGGCTGAGATGTCCCAACTTCTCATTCGATGAAAATGTTGCCCTAGTCCAGGCCATCATGGACAATTACAGTGCCCTCTTTGGGCAGGAGAAGGGCAAAGGCAGTGCCAAAAGGCGAAAAACAGCATGATTGGCAGTAGAGGATGCCGTCAACAGTGTGGCCCCACAGAGGAGGACTGTTGAGGTCCTTAAAAAGCGGTGGAATGACTGCAAGAGGCGGGTGAAAGAAAAGATGGGGCAGGAAGCTATGCACCAGAGGGGAACAGGCGGTGGTCCATCCCTGGACATAGAATATAACACCTGGCAGGAGATGAAACGCAGGTCCCTGAGTATCACAGCAGTCCGTGGATTTCCAGGGGCTCGTGAATCAGGGGCTGCAACCACAGCACATCATTCTGGTGAGTAACATCCCACACACCAGCATTATATGTATTTGAAATATAACATCCTTTAATATCAAACATTCATGTACACAATGAGGAGCATGGTATTTGGCCTACTAACAAAAACATCTACAATTATATTTTACATTAATGCTACTTAACACAATGCAATTCATGATATGAGGTGGAATAGTGCAATACTAACATGTCTCAGAGTAACTCAGGCCACAAGCCACATGTAGAGTTTTCAGTAAATGGACACTATAGCCATCACAATACTTTTAGCTCAAGAAAGCAGGTTCTGTGCCTACATCAGGCTAAAGTAAATTGCGTGACCATAGTGTCACTTAAAGAACACATTTTTTCCATCATTGACATGTACACATAACTATTGTATGAAACACATACCTGTATACTGCGCATATTAAAATCCCTCATATCATAAATCACAATGTGCACATGCATGTTATAGAGTTTGACATGAGAATCAGTATAGGCCCTAGCATGTATCAATGTACATTGTATGCCCACATGGACATATATATGACTGTACTAATCCCTCTCATCATTTGACTCCTCCACAGAACCTCCTGTCACGAGGATACAAACAGGCTTGCCGCCACCACCACCAGTCACAGGCATTCAGCCACCACCACCAGTCACAGGCATGCAGCCACCACCACCAGTCAAAGGCATGCAGCCACCACCACCAGTCTTCAGGCAAACACATGAACAGTATGCTCCCAGGCATGAGCATGGTTGGATGGCTTCAGTTGAGGACCCGGGAGTGATGCCACCACCATTGCCATATGACCCCTGGCAAGATTCATGGCCAGAGGAATATTCTTATTTTGGCTTTGAGGGGGAGCCAAGACAGCCACAAAGGGTCCATGTATTTACCCCCCCCCCCAAACACAATCTCAGGGCAGTCATGGCTTTTACACACAGACTATGTCACAAGAAGTGCCAACTGGACAGGCTGAATGGTCACACACTGGCCATCAGTGGGACTATCAATCTACCCTGAGAGCTCCACCATCCTCATCACTTGGGAGAGCTCCACCATCCTCATCACTTGGGAGAGCTCCACCATCTGCGGATGAAAATATAGCTGAAAGTACTCAAGCACCAGCACATGCAGCTGAACCTGTCCCAACAGAACCAGCAGATGCAGCTGAACCTGTCCCAACAGAACCAGCAGATGCAGCTGAACCTGCACCTCAGGCAAGTAGAAACCCTGCTACTCAAGAGCCTGTGGATGCATTGTATGAGGAATACATTGCACTCCAGAGGAGGCTCATAACAAGCTCTGAGAGCAGACAAAGAGGCCAAGAGAGGTTCTTCAGGAGCCAAGAGAGGAGACAACAACGTAGCATAGAGCTACAGAGGGACATGGCAGCATCGTTAAGTGCAAGTGTTCATAACCAATCACAGATGATGCAAATTCTGTCTGATATGCAGATGCAGATGGACAATAGATGGCGAGAACAAAATCAACTCTTGGGTGTTTTGGTTGAGCACTTTACACACCAGCAGGACACTGCCTCCAGCCTATCATCTGTGGCCAGCACACCAGCAGAAACAGCAGAATCTTCTCAAACCAGGAGAACAAGGCAATCAACTACAGTCACCTCAGCTCCCTCATCCAAGAAACCAAAAAAGAAAGAAATATTCTTATAGTTCACCATAAATCTTGTCCTCTGTTATTTACCATATAATTGTCATCCACATCCATGTGAGGTGTGTTTTAGTACACTAATATTGTTAAGACATATAATAAGGTGTGGAAATGGCAAAAAAAAGTAATATTCACTTCTAAGATGTAAATCAATGTATCTCACATCCAATATAAATTGACACATTGGTATATATAGTAGTGATGTTACTGATAGGGTGGGCATTATCAGGTGTTTTAAGTCTGCAGGTGAGAGGTTGTGGTGTCTGTGATTGGTTTGACACAATTGCAAAGAGGCAGCCTTCAAGAAGGTCTTAGAAATTATCATATGAGCCATCCTAGGTTTTGCTTTCAACTAAGAATACCAAGAGAACAAAGCAAGTGTTATAATTAAATCTGAAAGTAGTTTGAAATAACATGCCCTATTTAAAAGAAGAAGGTTTTCTTTGCACTTGACTGTCCCTTTATATATTTTGGCATCAGTGCCAAGCTGTGTTAGCATTAGAATAAATTACACTCCAGTGGGTTCTAAAGAGATGAAGGTAATACAATTTAAAGTAAATAAGCAAGTATATGTCCACAATGTGATAAAGTACCTACTAGCTCATTCCATTTGATTAGGTTGTGGCTTCAAACTATTTCAAATACACAAATAAACCTTAAAAAACCAATATCATAGTATACTGTCCGTTTAACCTTGAGATGCTGCTTAAATGTATATGTTTGTTAAGGCTTCCAGGGAGTTACGTTGCTTTTTTATTCAGTGCAAGGGTTGCTGCGCCTCCAATATGTGGTGAGATGATAATGGAGTAGATTTTCTGAATTCTGCGTGCGTAAGTCCTTACGCTGTATATTGGATACCAAATTGCGCGACTGAAGGGTAAAATATACGCGCGTAACTTGTATGCTACGCCGTATATGTAATACCAAAATTGCATAAAATCTGGCGTCGCCGGCTTTTGCGGGCGACGCTGCATATGTAATGGAGGCCTAGATATCCCCATTCAGCTGTCAATGAACCAAGCCCTATTGAATGTACATTAATCAATTTATTAAAATTTTATGTACAACCACACGTATATGTATAGCCCGTCATTGGAGGGAGGGGGCTCCCTCCTGGGACGAAATTTTACATAAAATTAGGCACATATACAATATGTCCACACAGGTAGCAATATTACAAGACACTCAGGAAGCTTTTCACAAAGTCTGGTTTTATTGGATCACATATGACTCTATATAATACTGTTTGAATTGATATTAGACTCAATACAGCAGGGATCTTACACGTTTCTATACATCCTTTGGGTAATCATAATATTATCTTTATTGATGGAAATTCCACTGGGTGTGTCATGGTCAGTAGGCACTCTTTTCTTACTCTTCTTCTTCTTCTTCCCTTCTTATCTTCTCCTCTCCCCCTTTGATTTCCCCAGCTCTTCTTCTGTACTCCCTTTGTATTCAAGATCCTCATAATTTTTTCGGATGAGATGGGGATGATGGGGTGTCCTGACCACACTCAGTTCCCCCAGGCAAGCTGATAGACAAGATGCATGGTTGCTGTTATTTAAAGAGTAATCGACCAATTAATTCCATCTATATAGCGATACAACTGCAAATGTCTTAAATTCTCACAGGAATATTTAGTTACTTTTTATTAATATTGGTCTCATTGAAATGTCTGTCATTGATTCACTATGTCTTCTAAGAAGGTCTTGTTTATTCTTTTGTATAGTTTAAATATCAATAAAAAATTATTTCAAATAAAGAAGAATTGTGGGATTTTAAAAGTTAAACGGTGAGCGCTCACAGAAATAACTTTATCTTCTGGTATATCCCAAACAATCAGAAGTAGTGAGGAGGATTCAGACGTGACGCAGGGTGTACCCAGGAAAGATTGGCTACCCGCAGTCACGTGTTTCATCCAAAAAACAGGGAGAAAGATACAATATAGCGAGTGTGGTCACTGCACAGTGGTAATTTACTACCCCGAGAGGTACGCAACTGAGAAAGAACCGGAGATTGAGGAACACATCTTCTAACAGCGCAGCTCCTGATGGCATAGTGACCTACACAGAAGTGTTTTGATATGGTCACGGGAGGTATGAGGGAAGCGTGGTAATATACAAACACTAATATCTACACCCGTTTAACAGATACTGTTACATCTCATAGCCGTTACCAGTACTGTTAAAGGATTAAGTTTCAAGTGATATAATCAGCATAATATCAGCTTAAATCGAGAGAACTCTCTCATAAGATCCGCAACAGACTTTATTTATTTTAAGTCCCCTTGAGTCCCTGCATCTGTATGATCACAACACTTGGAGAAATAATATCCAGTGACAAGAGTAAAGGATTTACTAATAGAATAGTGCTTAGGTGATATTATAGCCCTTTTGAATTTTTGAGTATCTTGAAGTTTTTAAGTGCTTTAATTTTTTTAGTGTTTGTTTTTTTAAAATTGATTGTATTTGTCTACTATAACATTTCACATATTAGGATGCGAGTATAAATGGATACACCGGTGTATGATTTAACAAATGTTATTATCAATCGGCCAGATTACGAGTTTTGCGTTATGAGCAGCTTGGTAATAACTTGAAAGTTATTTCCACCGCTCACCTTTAATAACGCTGCTATTACAGGTTTGCAAAAACCCGGCGTTAGCAGGCAATATGGCAGCATTGAGCTCCATACCGCACACAAATACCAGCGCTGCTTTGAGCTGGTTTTACGTGCTCGTGCATGATTTCCCCATAGACATCAATGGGGAGAGCCGGCTAAAAAAAAAGCCTAACACCTGCAATAAAGGAGCATAAAGCTCCGTAACGGAGCCCTATTGATTCCTATGGGGAAAGAAAATTTATGTTTACACCTAACACCCTAACATAAACCCCAAGTCTAAACACCCCTAATCTGCTTCCCCCGACATTGCCGCCACCTACATTACACTTATTAACCCCTAATCTGCCACCCCTAACATCGCCGCCCCCTACATAAATTTATTAACCCCTAATCTGCTGCCCTCAACGTCGCCGCCGCTGCCACTATACTAAAGTTATTAACCCCTAAACCTCTGGCCTCCCACATCACTAACACTAAATAAATATATTAACCCCTAAACCTAAGTCTAACCCTAACATCCCTAACTTTAATATAATTAAAATAAATCTAAATAAAAATTACTATCATTAACTAAATAATTCCTATTTAAAACTAAATACTTACCTATAAAATAAACCCTAAGCTTGCTACAATATAACTAATAGTTATATTGTATCTAGCTTAGGTTTTATTTTTATTTCACAGCTAAGTTTGTATTTATTTTAACTAGCTAGACTATTAACTATTTACTAGCTACCTAGTTAAAATAAATACAAACTTACCTGTGAAATAAAACCTAAGCTACCTTACACTAAAACCTAAGATTACGCTAAAATTAAATAAATTACATGAATTAAATACAATTAACTAAATTACAAAAAAAATAAACACTAAATTACACAAAATAAAAAAGAAATTATCAAATATTTAAACTAATTACACCTAATCTAATAGCCCTATCAAAATAAAAAAGCCCCCCCAAAAAAACAAAAAAAAACCCTAGCCTACACTAAACTGCCAATAGCCCTTAAAAGGGCCTTATGTGGGGCATTGCCCCAAATAAATCAGCAATTTTACCTGTAAAAAAAAATACAAACAAACCCCCAACAGTAAAACCCACCACCCACACAACCAAACCCCCCAAATAAAATCCTATCTAAATAAACCTAAGCTCCCCATAGCCCTGAAAAGGGCATTTGGATGGGCATTGCATTTAGCTCTTTTTCTGTGCCCAAACCCTAATCTAAAATTAAAACCCACCCAATAAACCCTTAATAAAACCTAACACTAAACACTGAAGATCCACTTACAGTTTTTGAAGACCGGACATCCATCCTCATCAAGCCGGGAGAAGTCTTCATCCAAGCGGCAAGAAGTCCTCAATGAAGCAGGGAGAAGTCTTCATCCAAGCGGCAAGAATTGGAACAGCCAATAGAATGTAAACTCAATCCTGCATCAGCCAATAGGATTTTTTACCCTTTAATTCCGATTGGCTGATAGAACTCTATAAGCCAATCGGAATTCAAGGGACACCATCTTGGATGACGTAATTTACAGAAACCTTCATTCTTCAAGAGGAATCGAAAGAAGAGGATGCTCCGCGCCGGATGTCTTGAAGATGGAGCCGCTCCGCGTCAGAAGGATGAAGATAGAAGATGCCGTCTGGATGAAGACTTCTTGCCGCTTGGATGAAGACTTCTCTCGGCTTCGTTGAGGATGGATGTCCGGTCTTCAAAAACTTTAAGTGAATCTTTGGGATTAGTGTTAGTTTTTTTTTAAGGGCAATGCCCATCCAAATGCCCTTTTCAGGGCAATGGGGAGCTTAGGTTTTTTAGGTAGATTTTTTTTGGGGGGTTGGCTGTGTGGGTGGTGGGTTTTACTGTTGGGAGGTTGTTTCTATTTTTTTATTACAGGTAAAAGAGCTGATTTCTTTGGGGCAATGCCCCGCAAAAGGCCCTTTTAAGGGCCATTGGCAGTTTATTGTAGGCTAGGGTTTTTTTTATTTTGGGGGGACTTTTTTTATTTTGATAGGGCTATTAGATTAGGTGTAATTAGTTTAAATATTTGATAATTTATTTTTTATTTTGTGTAATTTAGTGTTAATTATTTTCTGTAATTTAGATAAATGTATTTTGTTAATTTAATTTATTTAATTTTAGTGTAATGTTAGGTTTTAGTGTAAGACAGGTTAGGTTTTATTTTACAGGTAACTTTGTATTTATTTTAACTAGGTAGCTAGTAAATAGTTAATAACTATTTATTAACTATTCTACCTAGTTAAAATAAATACAAACTTACCTGTAAAATAAAAATAAAACCTAAGATAGCTACAATGTAGCTAGCTTAGGGTTTATTTTACAAGTATTTAGTCTTAAATAGGAATGATTTAGTTATTAATAGTAGGTTTTATTTAGATTTATTTTAATTATATTAAAGTTAGGGGTGTTAGGGTTAGACTTAGGGTTAGGTTTAGGGGTTAATATATTTATTTAGTGTTAGTGATGTGGGAGGCCAGAGGTTTAGGGGTTAATAACTTTAGTATAGTGGCAGCGATATTGGTGGCAGCAGATTAGGGGTTAATAATATTTAACTAGTGTTTGCGATGCGGGAGGACGGCGGTTTAGGGGTTAATATGTTTATTATAGTGGTGGCGATGTCCGGAGCGGCAGATTAGGGGTTAATAATTTTATTTTAGTGTTTGCGATTGCGGGAGGGCCTCGGTTTAGGGGTTAATAGGTAGTTTATGGGTGTTAGTGTACTTTGTAACACTTTAGTTATGAGTTTTATGCTACAGCTTTGTAACGTAAACGTAACTACTGACTTTCAGTTTACGGTACGGATCTTGTAGTTATGGGCTGTACCGCTAACTTTTTGGCCGGACAGGCAAACTTGTAATACCGGCGCTGTGGAAGTCCCATTGAAAAAGAACTTTTTAAAAAGTGCGGTAGTTACGTTGCGTGACGGCCAAAAAAGTGTGCGGCCAAAAAAGTACAGCTGTACCTACAAAACTCGTAATAGCAGTGGTAGTGAAAAAGCAGCGTTATGAGTCTTTTTCACTCATAACGCAAAACTCGTAATCTAGCCGATTGATAGTATATGATTTTAATTTTTTAAGTGTAACATTATGGAACCTATAAGGAGAGATTCCACTAGACCATTTCTGTTAGAATAAATGTATCATTTTATACAAATTGTCTATTTACTGAGTCCTTTGAGGAGACCCTAGTTCTGAGCCTTTTGTGTATTACACATTGCAGGCTTGGTCAGCAAAGTTTCTAAATGAAGCCCCAGTCTAGACAACCTGTACTTTTCTTGTATAAATTATATTTAAAAAAAATACTGTTCTGACTAGAATCTCGTCCTACTGGGCAAATACTGTCTGGAGTATTTTGTTATAGATCATGGACTGTCTTTTATGTTGCAAATTAGCAGCTGCTGTAAACAAAATCATAATTCTATAAAGTTTTAGGCTGTTTCTATAGGTTCATACATGTGAACCGGGAGCACGTGGGGGGCGCTTTAGGTTTGGTGCCTACAGGCACCTGGGCTGTAAATCCGGCCTTGTTTATGGGGCACATCTGTAAGGACGTCCTTGGATGGTAGAGAGGAATCCAGATTGCAAGAAGGGCTGTGTAGGGTCAGTTCATCTCAAGTGGTCCAATAATTGTTAAGTAGGCTGCCTGACCATTTTTAATTGTCCTATTTTTTTTTTGAGTAATTACCTCTATGTATTGGTATTGCAAAACCACCAGTTTTTGTATTTTTTATTTTACTTGGTTTAACCACCATGACAGCCCTCTTTGCGTCATGGGACATGACAGATTTTGGTTATACAGATGTTTACGTAAACCTCAATATCTCAGTTCAGCATGGTCCTAGCTCATTGAAACAAAAACGTATCTCTAGAGCACATTACAAGGTACATGTACATATATAAAAATGTTGCACATTGGATGATTCCTTATTAAATGACCCTCTACTGTTAGACGATATACAAAAGGACATAAAAGAATATTTCACAATTAATTCTCAATCCTCCACTTCACATCAAGTAGAGTGGGAAGCACATAAAACAGTCATTAGGGGGATATTAATAAAACATAAATCCAAGCTAAACAGACAGGCTAGGGAAAAACACACAAAGCTTCTACAAAGAGTTAGCACCTTAGAACTTAAACACAAAAACAACCCTTCCGATGATACAGTTAAACATGACCTCACTGATGCAAGACTAGCGCTTAAACAACACCTGACAGAAACTCACCAACGCAAAGCATTATTCCTCAAACAGTATTATTACGAAGGTGGAAATAAACCTGGTAGGGTACTAGCCAGAAATCTAAAAAGGAAACAACTAAACACTTATATCCACTCTCTCACCACACCAGAGGGATAAACAGTTAAAGACAGCTCCAAAATCGCAGCTACCTTTAGAAAATTTTACAACACACTATACAACTTAGACGAGGCTAAAACTCAGGAAACTCCAGCTTACAAAGAAAAAGCCAGCCATTATTTTAAAGATCTAGGACTCCCAACTTTAGACAAGAAGGCAGCAGATGCTTTAGCGGCCCCTATAACGATAGAGGAACTTCACCAAGCTATCACAGATTCCCCTTCAAGTAAAAGCCCGGGCCCTGATGGGTTCACATCAAACTACTATAAAAAATGTGAAGGAGTTTTAGCAGCACGCATGTTGAACCTATTTAACAATCTTAGGGAGGACCCTACGCTATCACAGATGTTGCTAGAAGCACACATTACAGTATTAGCCAAACCAGGTAAGCCAGCCACATGCCCAGGAAATTTCAGACCGATATCATTAATAAACTCGGATATGAAGATATTGGCAAAGATCTTAGCAAATAGGCTAAACAAATTGTTACCCAATCTGATCTCCAATGACCAGGTGAGATTTGTATCTGGAAGGGAGGCTAGGGATAATATAATCAAAGTCATACAATTAACAAACCATGCAAGAATAACGGGGGTCCCAATGGTCTTATTCTCGACAGACGCTGAAAAGGCCTTCGATAGGGTCAGTTGGTCTTTTCTGCAGCAGGCAATGAGCGAGATGGGAATCCCAAAAGCCTTCTTAAACATGTCTATGGCCTTATACTCAGCCCCTAACGCAAGAGTACGAGTTAATGGTACATTATAAGATACTTTTTACATTAATAATGGGACAAGGCAGGGGTGTCCGTTATCACCCCTGCTGTTTGCCATATCCATTGAAGTACTTGCCCAAAAAATTAGGAAAAACACTAAAATTAAGGGGATAGCAGTTGGGGACACAGAATTCAAACAAGCGCTGTACGCGGATGACATCCTCTTTACTCTCACAGAGGCCGAGACCTCTATACCTGAATTACTAAAAGAGTTGGAATTGTACGGGGCGGTGTCTCACTTCCTCCTTAATTTGAACAAATCTGAACTTCTGAATGTTAACACCCAGACTCATTATATACAAAAATTAAAAGAACTACACAATATTCCAGTGGCTCAACATAAGCTTAAATATTTGGGAGTATTTTTGACACCTTCCATGCAAGATCTTTTTAAACATAATTATATCCCACTAAAAAATGAAATTATTAGAGACCTCTCAAGCTGGAAAAACAAACCCTTGTCTTGGTTAGGGAGGATTGGAGTAATCAAAATGAATGTCCTTCCGAGAATCCTTTATGTACTTCAAGCGATTCCAATTCCCATGCAAGAGGGATATATTAACCAGTTACAATCCATAGTTGAACGCTACATTTGGGCAAACTTAAAACCTAGGGTCTCGCTTAAGACCATGTATATGACAAGGGATAGAGGAGGCCTGGGAGTACAAAATTTAATGGCATATAGAAGGGCGATTTTCCTTCAACATATAGTGGAATGGTCCCACAATAACAGTAACAAGGCATGGATACACCTAGACAGGCAAATCTTTATGCGGAACAATGTAGGAACATTGGCCTGGTCCCTTCCATCACACAGACCAAAGCACCTACACAAATATACAATGACAGCCGAAACACTAGTCGAATGGGATAAGATTTTAGCAACTAGCACACAAATCTCATCCAGGCATTCTCCCCTCACACCCATAATTGAGAACACGGATCTCCCATACTGTAAGATGGGCTCCCGTATTAAGCAACCATACAGCCTAAAAATAGGAACCATGCAGTTCCTCACTGAAAACAATATCACTAAATCACAAGCTCAGTTAGCGGAAACCCGCGGAGAGATTTTCTCATCGTGGCTTCGATACAGTCAATTACGTCACTACATCTCTCATCATAAATATAGAAAAGATATGGGTAGAGGATTCACACCCTTTGAAAAACTATGCATTCTAACAGATTCTCCTAGACACCTTATATCTCTCTTATATAAATTGACCGCATTAGACGACCCCACAACACTCCCATCTTATACATTAGCTTGGAATAGAGAGCTACAGCATGAGATAGATCACGACTCATGGATTAATGCCTTTACACTCACGAAACGCTCCTCAGTATCCGCTTCTATATAAGAAATCCATATTAAATTCTTGAGCCGCTGGTACCTAACCCCTTTGAGGATCCATAAAATATATCCCTCTGTGAACAATAAGTGCTGGAGAGGTTGTGATGAGGAAGGCTCCCTAGTCCATATATGGTGGTCCTGCCCCAGATTACAAACATACTGGTTGGAAGTTTTCGCTTTCATTTCAGATTTGTTAGGCATACATATACCAAACATGCCAGAGAGTATTCTGTTTTGCTCACTACCCAAAATAAAAGACCCTACTAAACTAGCACTTCTTTTGATAATGCTAACGGGCGCAAAAAAACTTATCCCTAAAAGATGGAAGAAACAATGCGTTCCATCTATACTTGAATGGAAACAACAAGTGTCTGAGCTCATTACCCTAGAAAGATATCATTATCTTAAAATAGAGAAATTGGATACCCATGAGATGATTTTGGGAATTTGGAATAAAACAATTTAAGCAAAATTTCCCCTCCCCTCCTTTTTTTTTTTCTTCTTCTCTACTCCTCTTTCATTCCCCTTTACCCTCTTTTGTCACCTTCTTATGTATTTTCATGGATTGCACTTAATATCTAATAATTGTAATCATGTTGCATTCATTAGACTCTTTCATATTTGATGTCCAAAATGGAAACAGAGAAGACAAATGTAAAAGGAAAAATAACATCAAAATGTTCACATAATATTGTACACTTTTTGTTTATGTAAAAAAAAAAAAAAAAAAAAAACTCCTCCATCATGTATCACTAGTGTCACGGCTGTCACCCGGCACGATATCAAGCCGGGGGGGGGGGGGGGAAGGGTGATGGTATATCGATCTAGGCCGTTAAAATCAGTCCCGGTCGGTGTATGTCTTCTAGGGTTGAATTTATAGCTTTATTTGCAGGATCTTACATAGAATCCATTCCTCGGCTAATGTTTGAAAGTCTTTTTGCAAGATGAGATAGTATAGTGTAGATAATCGCTGGGTTATGGAAATTATCATAAGAGCTTCTGCAATATGCGTCCGACCATGGCTGCGGCTTAGACACCACCCCCCCGCAATATATTCATTTTCCACTTGCTTATTTTAATTGCGGGAGTAATATTGTATAATAAATAACATAAGAATGAACTGCAAAAATAAAAATAAAAACAATACCCTATCATCTATTCATATACTCTCGGCTGTCATAAAGAATGCACTCTAAACTCATGTGGCTAGTACAGCTGTATTATGCAAAAACATCCATAATATTGAACCATATATAAACCTTAGATTAAACACATAATAATTAAAGATTATTATATTAGTCTCTTAGAAACGGTGATTAGTGGTATTTAAAAGTGTTTAGTGTGAAAATTAAATTCCCATTATAGGTGATATCTGGTGTCTTATATCTATTGATAATGTGATGATATATACATGAAAATAGTGTAAAGTGACATTTTAAGGTATTAATATCCGACTCTACTCAAAAAGAAAAGGAGAGAGGTCTAATTCTGAGTTTAGAACTTTTGGGAATAAAGTATTAAATTTATAGATTAGTTCAGCTTCCTTTATCAGCAATTTCTTTTCTATATTTCCACCTCTCCAGTGTATTTTTTACTTTCTGTATTCCCCAATATGACATATCTTTAGTGTTACCTTTAGGAATTGTTTAGAAATGCTTATATAGATGTGTATCCTCAATACCATTCTTGATGTTGCAAATGTGTTCTCTAATCCTATCTCTAACAGCTCTCTTTGTTTCTCCAAAATAAAAGAGATTACAGGTGCATTTTAGAACATATATAACATTTTTATGAGTACATCTTATTATGTCCTTTATTTTAAAGGGTTTCTCAGAATTATTTATCAGTATACTTTTTATTTTGTTGCTATGACTACAGGCTTTACAGGTATAGCAGGGGAAGAAACCCATAAGATTATTGCCTATTAGGTCTTTTTGTTTCATATTTCTTATTGGGGTCTTCTTTAATTCACTAGGAGCCAAATTTGCTGACCATAACATTATAAAGAGGATTGTAAAAAAACATTGGCATCTCCTAGAAAAGGACAGTATCAAGTTGCGAGATAAAATCTGATAACCATAATTTTGTCTTTAAAAAAGCTGCAAATTTCAAATTTTTTTTTGGTTGTGCGGTAAAATCCCCACTTTGGAACTTCGTTTTCAGTACTGCTAACGACCTACTGTTTTTTCTGCCCATTGAATATTATCTATATGATAGAGGAGCTCCTCGCTATATATTGGGACCTTTTTTGTATCCAGTTATTTGTTTTATTCTTTGAATTGTGATCCACTGTCTATATTTAACGTCTTCTGCTTAAATGGTTTAATATTTTAATATTTTAAATTAATTAGTATTTATTCTGTGCTAGTTTTATCTGTCATTTGTGATTTTAATCTGTATTCATTGTTGGGGAGACGTCCCCACTACAATATAAACTTCACATATACACTATTTTGGTTTCTTATTTGGTATTTATATATGTATTAGCACATTAGAATTGTAATTAAATATATGTTTTATTTTACTACCACACTAATTTTTTCATTTGTCACCCTAACTACATTTTAATAATTTCATATCAATACATACTGTTATTCACGTGTGATCACACATACCCTATTTGTTATTCACTGATACCTTTAGCTCATTTTAGCGCCCTGTAATAACACCCAGCACTATATAATGACACAGTAGTGACACTGGCACATGGATATAGCCAGAGGAGGGCTGGTTATAGGATCAGTGGTATCTGCATCTGTGTAATAACACCCAGCACTATATAATGACACAGTAGTGACACTGGCACATGGGTATAGCCAGAGGAGGGCTGGTTATAGGATCAGTGGTATCTGCATCTGTGTAATAACACCCAGCACTATATAATGACACAGTAGTGACACTGGCACATGGGTATAGCCAGAGGAGGGCTGGTTATAGTATCAGTGGTATCTGCATCAGTATAATAACACCCAGCACTATATAAGGACACAGTAGTGACACTGGCACATGGGTATAGCCAGAGGAGGGCTGGTTATAGGATCAGTGGTATCTGCATCTGTGTAATAACACCCAGCACTATATAATGACACAGTAGTGACACTGGTACATGGGTATAGTCAAAGGAGGGCTGGTTATAGGATCAGTGGTATGTGCATCAGTATAATAACACCAAGCACTATATAATGACACAGTAGTGACACTGGCACATGGGTATAGCCAGACAAGGGCTGGTTATAGAATCTGTAGTATCTGCATCAGTATAATAACACCCAGCTCTATACAAAGACACAGTAGTGACACTGGCACATGGGTATAGCCAGACAAGGGCTGGTTTTAGGATCAGTAGTATCTACATCAGTATAATAACACCCAGCACTATACAAAGACACAGTATTGACACTGGCACATGGGTATAACCAGAGGAGGGGTGGTTATAGGATCAGTGGTATCTGCATCAGTATAATAACACCCAGCACTATATAAAAACACAGTAGTGACACTGGCACATGGGTATAGCCAGACAAGGGCTGGTTATAGAATCTGTAGTATCTGCATCAGTATAATAACACCCAGCTCTATACAAAGACACAGTAGTGACACTGGCACATGGGTATAGCCAGACAAGGGCTGGTTTTAGGATCAGTAGTATCTACATCAGTATAATAACACCCAGCACTATACAAAGACACAGTATTGACACTGGCACATGGGTATAACCAGAGGAGGGGTGGTTATAGGATCAGTGGTATCTGCATCAGTATAATAACACCCAGCACTATATAAAAACACATTAGTGACACTGGCACATGGGTATAGCCAGACAAGGGCTGGTTATAGAATCTGGGGTATCTGCATCAGTATAATAACACCCAGCACTATATAATGACACAGTAGTGACACTGGCACATGGGTATAGCCAGAGGAGGGCTGGTTATAGGATCAGTGGTATCTGCATCAGTATAATAACACCCAGCGCTATATAATGACACAGTAGTGACACTGGCTCATGGGTATAGCCAGAGGAGGGCTGGTTATAGGATCAGTGGTATCTGCATCAGTATAATAACACCCACCGCTATATAATGACACAGTAGTGACACTGTCACATAGGTATAGTCAGAGGAGGGCTGGTTATAGAATCAGTGGTATCTGCATCAGTATAATAACACCCAGCACTATATAAAAACACAGAAGTGACACTGGCACATGGGTATAGCTAGCCAAGGGCTGGTTATAGAATCTGTGGTATCTGCATCAGTATAATAACATTCAGCACTATATAATGACACAGTAGTGACACTGGCACATGGGTATAGCCAGAGGAGGGCTGGTTATAGGATCAGTGGTATCTGCATCAGTATAATAACATTCAGCACTATATAATGACACAGTAGTGACACTGGCTCATGGGTATAGCCAGAGGAGGGCTGGTTATAGGATCAGTGGTATCTGCATCAGTATAATAACACCCAGCACTATACAAAGACACAGTAGTGACACTGGCACGTGGGTATAGCCAGAGGAGGGCTGGTTATAAGATCAGTGGTATCTGTATCAGTATAATAACATTCAGCACTATACAAAGACACAGAAATGACACTGGCACGTGGGTATAGCCAGAGGAGGGCTGTTTATAGGGTCAGTGGTATCTGCATCCGTATAATAACATTAAGCACTATATAATGACACAGTAGTGACACTGGAACATGTGTATAGCCAGAAAAGGGCTGGTTATAGGATCAGTGGAATCTGCATCAGTATAACACCAAGCGCTATATAATGACACAGTAGTGACACTGGCACATGGGTATAGCCAGAGGAGGGCTGGTTATAGGATCAGTGGTATCTGCATCAGTATAATAACACCAAGCACTATATAATGACACAGTAGTGACACTGGCACATGGGTATAGCCAGACAAGGGCTGGTTATGGGATCAGTGGCATCTGCATCAGTATAATAACACCAAGCACTATAGAAAGAGACAGAAGTGACACTGGCACATGGGTATAGCCAGACAAGGGCTGGTTATAGGGTCAGTGGTATCTGCATCAGGATAATAACACCCAGTGCTATATAATGAAACAGTAGTGACACTGGTACATGGGTATAGCCAGAGAAGGGCTGGTTATAGGATCAGTAGTATCTACATCAGTATAATAACACCCAGCACTATACAAAGACACAGTAGTGACACTGGCACATGGGTATAACCAGAGGAGGGGTGGTTATAGAATCAGTGGTATCTGCATCAGTATAATAACACCCAGCACTATATAAAAACACATTAGGGACACTGGCACATGGGTATAGCCAGAGAAGGGCTGGTTATAGGATCAGTGGTATCTGCATCAGTATAATAACACCCAGCACTATATAATGACAGTGTATTTACACTAGCACAGGGGTATAGCCAGACTATTGCTTGTATATAATAACACCCAGCGCTATATAATGACACAGTAGTGACACTGGCACATAAGTATAGCCAGAGGAGGGCTGGTTAAAGGATCAGTGGTATCTGCATCAGTATAATAACATTCAGCACTATATAATGATGTTTTTAATTTGAAATGTACCTTCACTAAGCTCTTTACTTTGGAAAATGTCCGCCACAGCCTTGATTCGTGCCTATCCCTGGCTACATGTCAGGTGTCAGCCTTCTGAGAACATTGTTAATGAGATTTGGGAACCATGCTTTGTCCACTGTAGATATCTTGAATGATGTTCTTGGTCCAAGTTTTACAGAAACATGACAGTTTTCCTCGCTGATGTCCTCAATTAAGCCTAACCACAACTGGTCATCATAGAGACAAGCGACACAGTCATTATTACATAGGATCAGGGGGACAAATTTCATCACTGCATGTTCTTCAAACTCTTGCAATGCAGATGTAATAAAGCATTTGATAGTACTCTCTGAAACTGCCTCAAAAAGGTAACCTGGAATTCTCTCACACTTATCAAACCGGTCCTCGAGTTTCAGTTCATGAAGTTCAGTTACTTGTTAGTTTGTACTTTTGACATAGATGTATGTAACCCCCTTAATCTTCTCATTGTTAAAGAGGAACATATCTTCACTGATGAAGATTTGACTCTCTGTTTGTCCACTGCAAACTGGCTTTTGTTATTTCCTGCTTAGTTGTTCTTCCAACGCCGTCAAATGTATTTTTGTCATGGGACGTTGCAAAGACGTTCCATTTGACTTTTATACCAAAGTCCTTCTCATGGTTAAGCAGACTGGTGAAATTCTTCTTGTTTTTATATTTGCTTGCAGATCCATCAGAAAATCTTTCCTGTTTTTAACCCCTAAACCGAGGCCCTCCCGCATCGCAAATAATAAAATAAAATAATTAACCCCTAATCTGCCGCTCCGGACATCGTCGCCACCAGAATAAACATATTAACCCCTAAACCGCCATACTCCTGCATCTCAAACACTAGTTAAATATTATTAACCCCTAATGGGGCTGCGTTACGAAGCTTTACGCACCTTTATTGCAGGTGTTAGGCTTTCTTTTAGCCGGCTCTCCCCATTGATGTCTATTGGGGAAATCGTGCACGAGCACGTAAAACCAGCTCAAAGCAGCGCTGGTATATGTGTGTGGTATGGAGCTCAATGCAACCATATTGCCCGCTAACGCAGGTTTTTGGAAAATCTGTAATAGCAGCGCTATTACAGCTTAGCGGTGGAAACGCAAAACTCATAATCTGGCTGATAGCTTGTTAAGCATCAAATTTTGGATCAGATGAGTGGGTAGTGGGCCCTGCCAAGAGATGCCAATTGCTGTTAATGCCCTTTCAAGAAGGTGATCTAAAAAACAGCTGGGATTGTAAGTTTACAAGGGACTGATAAAAGGAGAGGAACTAGGGTATGAAAGGTTTGCATACATTGTATGCATCCCTGAACAGTAGAGTCTTAAAGGAAACTTGAAACTTTGAAAATTACGGGAGAGACTTCTTGATTGAGTCAGAGTTCCACAAGACTGGGGCCAATCTGTAGAAGTCCTGTAAGTGGCAATCTGAAGAGGTGAATGTGAAAGGAGGAGAGAAGGTGTTAATGGACAGAGCAGAGGTGGGAGAGTATCTAATGCATGTAGAAGGAAAAAACATAAGCAATTACATTGCCCATGGGGCATTAGCTACTATAACATTTGGCAGAAATGGCTCTGCAAAAGTGGCTTTGAATAAAATATTTTTTTTTTAATGATATGGGTTAAAGATAAGGTAAAGGGATGAATGTAAACTTCCATTAGAGGTAGCAAAGACAATCACTTTGGTTCTTAAATATCTGCTATGTTCTATGTCCCTTTTCAAGCACCATCTTATTCAGTTGACACCATACATAAAGTGATGCAAGATTCATGCCATTACATAATATAAAAGCAGGAGATTTATTACAAGACCACCTCTCCAAACACATTATTTTTTATAAAAAACGAACCATTCAATGCTGCGTTTAACCACTAGACACCGTTAGTATGTTCCATGCCGTCCTAAAAGTACTGGGCCTAAATGCTTTTAGGATGGCATAGAACCTCCTAACTTTTGCAGTATCCTACTCCATACTGGAAATAAATGGCAGGCAGCCCCCCAGGAGCCAATCAGCGCCACTTCTGTAGCACGTGATTGCAGTGACAATCGTGCTTCCTTTTTCTATTTATTTGTTTACGATATGAACTTGGATGGATGGGTCCATCCTCAGGGGATTAATCACCCCACCTGTCTGTTTCTCTATAAAAGCATTTTTTTACAAGCTTCAGAGACAGACGGTACAGCCAATAGGAAGTGTACCACCTGCATAATGTACTTCTATAGCAGTGAACCATGCTGCTACCTTCAGGTATCAGAACTCTTAAAATCCGCATATTTTGGGGGTGAATCAAATTTAGAAATGATTTCCATATACTCCAATATTTAATAAAACAATGGTCATCCAGGTCATAACATACAGCCAGACCCTCCAATGGCAGAGATAATAATTAATATGTGTCCTGGTGCAACCCCCCCCCCCACACACACACACACACTAAACTATGTAGTAACTAATAATAATACAAATGGAAACATTAAAAGGTGATTACAGACATGTAATTACACTCCTTTATAAATTATTTTGCATTACTGCATTGAATTAACGTTATAGGTGACTGTGAAAATGTTTTGAATGCATTAACAGCATGTTTACTGTGATTGGTTTACATTAGCCAAACTCCACCCATTGGGGTAGCCAATCTGGACTTGATACTACAGTAGACTAGCCTTGGTCATTGTGTTAGCGATAATTTAGCGCTTCACTTGTAATCGAGCCCTTAATATAACAAGTTATTCATGTCCCTTTAAGGTGCTCTAACAGTATTTCTCTACCTTAGCACAGCAGGTGATGCAAAGACAATGGCTGAGCCCTGTGCTGACTAAATCAAGAAGGGATATACTTAAAATCTGGTCTGTCAAAGCTCCTTGAGGAATAGAATATAGAAACCTGCACCCAGCTCCAGCCTCCCATTACTCCTAATAGAGCAGATTAGGATATTCTGTAGGTCAGCCAAACCAATTAAAGGGGCATGACATTTTTCTGTCATGAATTAGATACAGCATACAATTTTAAATAGGGTTGGCAGCTGACAATCTGTAAGTGACTGGTTAGGTTGATTGATGGGGTCACACAATGCCTCCATCACCAAATCTCTACCTTAGACCCCACTCTTGATCCTACAATGTATATTTTTCACAACTAAGCAGTCATTTTACACCTTGGCTGCCAGTAACATACCAATAAATAACAACACATTGAAACAGTAAAGATTTGAACACAGGACTACCCCTTACTTCTTTATATTCTATATTTGTAATGCATTGAGGCATTAGGCTTTTTACGTTTAACACTTAGGGACTTAAACAAAACAAAAAAAGATTTTACTGGACTGCCTGATTACTTCTTTGGTCATATTTTCTTCATTCTCTTTGTGTCCTTTGTTGGAGTAGTAATGCAATATTAGGAGCTTGCTGAGCTAATGATAAGAGTCATAGATGTGCAGCTACCAATCATCAGCTTACCCCAGTAGTTGAGTGCTGCTCCTGTGTCTATCTGGGTATGATTTTCAACAAAGGATTCCACTAGCATTAAGCAAACTAGATTAGTAAATTGGAATGTTGTTTAAAATTGTATGCACTATTTATGGGGTTCATGTCCCTTTAATGCACAAGTACTTAGGTGGTGAAATTTGTAAGATCTGTCCTGATATGTATGGACTGGAGCTGATAAACCCTTCATGAAGGAAACAAGACATGTTATTGACTTTCTATTGATGACCAGGCTGTGCAACAACACAAGGACACTTTTTATTCATTGAGGAAAAGAAAAATAAGACAAAAAACAACAAATTAAATCATTCCTGTTTGTTTTGCTAGTAATGTTTTTTTCCCCCCTGTCAAACACAACCCCATCTTTAGTTCTGGCAGAGGAGTCAGTAGTAAAGGGTGATTTGTTTTACTTTTAACACACTATATATATAAAACTGGAGCTGGAGCTGTGCACTGAAATGTAGTAATACTTTAACTGAGAAATAAATTATTGGCTTTGACAAATGAATTAAACACCTCTTGACCATGAGATCTTATTGGCTTCCCAGCAAATGAGGCAGTGACTTCACAGCTGTATTGTTGTACCTCTAATGAGCTGTGGTAAGCAGCAAATGCAACTGTTACAAGTAAGTCAGGTTTTTCATATGTCAAATGTTTCTTCATCATATATTATATCATACCGTCCACTTGGTAGAACTTGTAAAACCTACAAATCTTTCTAACTTGCTCACAGCAGTGGAGTTCTGTAAGTTTGCATTAATATTACATGTATTATTCTATAAAAAAAAGTCAGTATTCTTTATTTTTTTTACTAAAGATTTATAATGTGACATTTAATAGCTTTTTATTTTTATTTTTATTTTTTTTTAAATGAATTCATTATTTTTTCATGTGTGTTTTTATCAGAAGGTGTAACACACAGCACTCAGGGAGAGGCCTTGTGTCTGAAGTTAAAGGGACGGCCAAGTCCAAAAAAACCTTTCATTTTTCAAATAAGGCATGTAATTTTAAACAACTTTCCAATTTACTTTTATCACCAATTTTGCTTTGTTCACATGTTATTCTTAGTTGAAAGCTAAACCTAGGAAGGCTCATATGATAATTTCTAAGCCCTTAAAGGCTGATTTTCACAACAGGGGAGAGCTAGTTAATTTCAGCCATATAGATAACTTTGTGATCACGCTTGTGGTAGACGCTACACTAATTGGCTAAAATGAAAGTCAATAGATAATAAATAAAATGTCACGTGATCAGAGGGCTGTCAGAAGAGGCTTAGATACAAGGTAATCACAGAGGTAAAAAGTATATTAATATAACTGTTGGTTATGCAAAACTGGGGAATGGGTAATAAAGGGATTATCTATCTTTTTAAACAACAAAAATTCTGGTGTTGGCTGTCCCTTTAAATATTTAAATGAACCTCATAGAGTAAAAATAAAATATCTTTCTATTTAGCATTTTATCTTTTAACTGGTTTGTTTCTTTTACTAAAGGTTTAACACCTGTAAAGTCATTACATACAAAGTCAAGTTTGTGTTCCTTTGTCACATGAGGATACAGTGAATAAGGAAATGAGAGCAGGCATGTGAATGATCCATTGTTTTATTCTTGTGAATCATAGATTATTCCATATATTTAAAATGGAGGTTGTGCAAAGATAGCAGAAATTAAGATAAAAATTTCTTTAAAGATGCAATTCTATTTTATTATTATATAATACACAGTGAAATAAAAATAATTAATATAGTCCCATTAGGATAAAAGTTCCATACCCTTTTTAATAAATACCCTGAAAGGCTGCACTCGTCGGTCTCACTATGATTCGGGTTGGGATATCTGTCCATGAGAGGTTGTTTGTGTGTGTGTGTTTTTTTTATTAAAGGGATAGTCTAGTCAAAATGAAACTTTCATGATTCAGAGCATGCAATTTTAAGCAACATTCTAATATACTCATATTATCACATTTTCTTTGTTCTCTTGGTATCTTTATTTGCTAAAGAAAGAATGTAAGCTTAGGAGCTGGCCCATTTTTGGTTCAGCACCTGAGAGTAGCACTTGCTGATTGGTGTCTAACGACAATGCTTTGTGATTAGATGTATGTGGTCAGATTCTAGCGCTGCGGAATCTGTTGGCGCTCTACAAATAACCGATAATAATAATAATAATCTGTGAGCTCACCAACATATATACACTTATTAATAGCTATGTTATACAAACTTTGTCATTAAACTGTTAGACCTTATATACCAACTAGAAATGGTGTCTCCAATGGTGTCATGTAAACTGACCTGTCTGGATCCAATAAGGAACAATTTCAGGCTCCTTTAGTGTTTCAAGAAAATCTGTTATATTTGTCAGATGAAATTTACCTCTTTCTCTTGGTTTCCTTTGTTGAAACTTAGCTCCTTTCCCCCAAAGCATACTGAGGTAGACTCGACAACATTCAGATGCTTTGAGTACTGTATGTGCAACATCTTTACAGACATTGCTGCAAATGCAGCTGACACAAAGTGCTTAACATTTTTGTGATTAGGTTCTAGTGTTTAAGACACGTACAAGCTCCTGAGTTTTACTCATTGTGCTTTTATGGAAAAGAGCTAAGTTTCAACTGCAATTTAAGATGTCAAGCTTAAAGGTTTCTATTGTATCAGTACTGTACTCTACCTTCTCTCTTCTAAGCTGTGCATATTAGTAATGGCATTTTACCTTTGAAGGAGGGTTACTAAAAGATTATATGGTACCAAACAGTTTCTTCAACATAGCTGTTGTTAAGTAGTCGCTGTTGTGTCTACTGAGGTGTAGTTCTGAGTTCTATTGGCTTCACATTTTGTTTTCTCTTTGGCAAGATGGTGTAAATGAGCATGTGGATTAGCAATAAGTGAAAGGATGAATCACATGGACAACTCGCCCTCTCCAGCCCGTTGGTTTCGGGTTTTAAAAAGGTAAGGTTCTAGTTCTTTATTGACAGTAGACGCTGATTCACCAAGGAGATCAGGCCAATCTCCAACCTAATTTTGTTATTATTATATATTTTTTTTTTTTTTTTTTTTGTAAAGCAACAGTAGTCTTCTGCAGCACTGAATACCAGGTCATTTCTGTCTTGTAGGGATTATGGTTGTTTTATTTTATCTCTCCGGGTTAGATTCTTTGTCTTTTTTGAAAAATTTTCTTTCATGTATTGTATGAAAGTTAAGATGGAAATACTACTATAAATACTGTGAAATATTATTTCAATCCTCTTCTTTAGATGACAAAATAAAATCTATCATTTATGATCAGAATTTTATATATAATAATGTTTACACCACTTTTAATGATAGTGATAACTGAAATTCATAGGTTAGGAACAACTTGGCATTCCATTAATTAAGCAATTTTCGAAATGTCCCCCAATTACCCCCAAAATACAGTGTAATGTTCTTTATTTAAAAAAAAATTAAAATAGTAGCATCTTTATTTTTTAATTAACTGCACAAAGCAGTTATAAGGGGTTAAAGTTGCTGGGTGTCGGGTTTTGGGGAAAAAAATGGCACTGAAAAATGCCTTTACATTGCGGTCTATGGGGAACTGTGTGTTTCCTGCAAATATATATGTACATTTTGGGTTTAACGTTCCTTTCAATTTTGAGGAAAAGTAATTGGAATGTTGTTCATTACACAATCGAGGCATCTATTCCATGAGATTAAATATGTTCAGCTTGTTTAATGAAAATGAGGCAATATTTATCATATTGTACATCATTCAAACCAATCCGTATAATATATCTAATTAAAGCATTGGATATTTGCTAGTTCTTAATCCTGTTTACGGATAAGATGGCTCCTTGTTTACCTTTTGTGATTTGAAATAGCAGTGTTTGCCTGTTGTATCTCCACTACTTTATACTGAATATCTCAATAATTGAAAGAAGACTTTCATGATCCAGATAGAGCATGCAGTTTTAAGAGACTTTCTACTTTACTAATTATCAAATTGTGCACAGTCTTTTTATATGCACACTTTCTAAAGCATCAGCTCCTCCTGAGCATGTGCAAGAGTTTGTGTATACATATGAGACTGTTATTGGCTGAAGGCTGTCACATGATACATAGCTGACAAGTTGAAGTGAATTTTGAAACGTGTCAGAAAAAAATCTACAGCTCACTTAAAATTCAGAGTGTTATTGTATTTTTTTTATTTTTTTTTATGTGTTAATGATGCAATTCTACTGTATATTTAATGGTCCTTTAAGTACTGCAGACCTCCCAATTGTACCTATTTTAGAGGGACAGTCCCTGATTCTGAGCTCCATCCCGCTGTCCCTCTGAAACTGTCATGTGTCCCTATTTGCAGTATTTTCCTTAGCCACACCCACAAACTGCCCAGACACACCCATTGACCACCCAGACACACCAATAATACCATGCACTAGTCATAGATGATTTCACCCCTCTCAACACAGCTCCACCCACATAACAGTGACATCAACTTCCTGAGTCTCTAATACCACAAATGCTGGGAGGTATGGTACTAGTTATATCTCTCCCAGTGTGTGTTGGGGGGTTGGAGCCTGAAGATCTAATAAGTCTCGTCAGTACTGTGATGTCCCTCAAAGAGTTTGAGAGGCAAATTTTTAGCTCTAAAGATGTTTGTCACTATGTAGGGTTGTTGATGTGAAAAAGAGACTCCTACAGCACAATTATAAGGTTGAAAAACCAACCCTCAAAGATTTTACATGATTTCTCTTCAGGGCCTAAGTATTGGTCTCACTGTGTATATTGAAATAAGATAAGGAGGATTGTGTATGAATATAGAGAGATAAACTAATATCCTCTGCTCTCCCTGTAAGCTCAGATCATTTCATTGGGTTGTGGTTTCAATTAACAGAAACAGCTATTTTATTTTCAAAAGTATACATAAAGGAGCAATTTCCTAAACATTTTTTATACTGTGGAATGACAAGTCATTGGTATCAAATTATAGGGAAACCAATTTTACAGTACACTGATCCTTTTAATCCTAACAATTACTCACATTTACCCTAAAACCACAGCACCATAGTAAACACCCTCTGCCGTAACTGCATAAACCCATTACTTTCAGTACCCTTCCTAATGCCATGAGTCCTTGCAGCAACTACAATCCTTCCAAATCACTATAATTATTCCTGTAGCTCTGTAAATTAATAAACCCTAACAGTGACCAAATCCTACCAAATTAACCCCTTGTGTACCTCCAAACTTTTTGATTCAGGGATTCGGTGCTTCTTAATTAAGCATATGCCTCCATTCTGAGCTCCTTCCTGTAATAAATGTCCCACAGTGAAATCCACTCTTTGCTGCTGAGCTGACTGAGGCAATAGTTTCAAATAGAATGTTATAGAGGTTTTGACGATTCTTTATTTGCTTAATTCTCAAGAAACCTTCAGTGATTCCTTAGATTGGCGCAGGGGCTTATTTACATACGTCCTCTCGCTACCGCATAGAAACCAAAGGTGTATACCTGGACTATTCTGGATTTGCAAAACCCTAAAACGCTTAAACTGTATTTTGTATGCAGATCTTTCACAATGTGAAACTTTATTACCAATAATATGCAAACATACACAATTTGTATAGGTTGAGCTTGATGGACTCCTGTCTTCTTTCAAACTCATCTCTAATGTTACTGTGTAACTGTCATTAATATATCTAAATTTAGTCTCTACATTTTTTTTTTCTTATAACTTTTTTTATTTTTCAAAGATCAATGACTGGTGAAAGTCGTTCAAGGAAACCTTCTACCTTTTCCCTTTGTGAAGAAATTCTGAAAACCTTACGAGAATCTTTCTCCTCTGGGAGGACCAGACCTTACTCCTTTAGGATATCTCAACTGGAGGCCATATTGGAGATGCTGGAGAAACACGAGATGGAGATTGTAGGAGCGTTGGAGAAAGACATGAGCAGGGTGATTATCACCGCAGTTTTTCATGTTGAGTATCTAAATTTCCTATTGGATGAAATGGATTATTGTGATTATATGAAGGCAATAATGATATTCAGGGTGGCATCTCACACATAACAGTAATGTAGATGCTAAGTGTTCATTGGAGAAAGGAATAATCAAAAAAACTTTGCAACAGCTTACCAGAGGACAGCCTTTAAGGAAGGAAATTGCTGCCATGGATAGAAAAAGGATCTATGCAGTTTTTTTTAATTGCCCCTTTGCATGCAGCATAAGTAAATAGGCATCAGTGTATACCTGAACAACATTTAAACAATATGCTTAGTAATTAAAAGTTATTTGCTAAGGGTACAAGACAAGACTTAAATATTATAATCGGAGAGAGGGTTTGCACTTAATTTTGTCCATGAATCAATCCACTGGAAAGATAAAGTTATCCAATAATAACGACAAATGATAGATGGTATATCCAGAAACAGAAGTTCCTTTTGAAGCAACAAAGCAAGCTTGATGGATGGTAGAATGCACACTTTTTTTAAAAAAAAAACAGCAAAGGCTTCCATAGCTGTCATATGCACAAACGATGTTAAAGCTGTAGCAGGTGTATAGTCCAGTATACCAGTGTGCATATATGAAATGCTGTGCACAGACAAAAGCAATAAGCTACTTCCAAAGTGCTGAGTGTATTATAAGCAACAGTTTAGCAACAATGTCACCAATTCTGAGTGAACAAGGTTATTCCCCAAAACAGCTGCACACAACGGTAAGGATTTCTCCACTCACATACCTAGGTGCTGGGGATATCTCAAAGACTTCTGTATCCACGTGAAATTGCCAAGAAACAGTGCAGTCTTGTGCAAAACTCCTCAAGCTCATTCAGCCTTTCTCCAACAGACCAAACACTGTGTTTGTGACATCACATGATTAAGCCAACGTGTGTTTCATCCCTTGATTACACAGGACTTCCTCAGAGCTAATGACTAGCTCTGAAAGCCTTTGCTGTATTAAAAAAAGTGTGCATTCTACCATCCATTAAGCATGCTTTGTTGCTTCAAAAGGAACTTCTGTTTCTGCATATACCATCTATCATTTGTAGTTATCATTCCCTTCCTTAAAGGTTGGGGCTGTCCTCTGGTAAGGTGTTGCAAAGTTTTTTGATTATTCCTTTCTCCAATGAACACTTAGTAACATCACAGTACTGCTTTTAAATGAGAAGTCTGCATTTATTGTATATATGTATAGTATTGTAAACTTTCAAATATGGTTGATTACAATATTACATTGATTTAGTAATGGATAGCGTTGTACAGTTTCTTTTGTGAGAGAGTGTCTCTATATTGGATTATTTGCCATTAAGGTATTGCAAAAATCCATAAGCTAAATCAAAAAGTTAAGAGTGCTTGATTCCCTGTCTTTATGATAAGTGGATCTCACTATCATTTTCTTGATTTAGAGGAGTAAGTGCACAAATGAATGACCACTATCTTGTGTACTAGTCTTCGCATAAAGTTGTCAAATCAATGTACTTGTCATGTAAACCGATAAGTGTCAATAATAGGTTGCAACAAAAATAATAAAAAACTTCAAAATAAAAATAAATTGATAGTTGTACTGCTACTGCATTGTTTTGCTTTTGTGTGCACTGTACATTTGCCTATGATCATACAATTATGCCTACAGAAAAGTGACTAATACCACATTTTTAAAAACAAAAAATATTTTGAGAATTAGTCACTCACTGTTTATGTCCCTTTTTTAATTTTTTTTTTTTTTTAGGTAATGAATGGCTTAAAAGGCACTTAAGTCTAACAGCAAATGTTATGGCGATTCACTGTAGGAACTATTTTTATAGAAGACAGTAAGGAAATGACTTGTGCTTTTAGGAATTAATCATTTTCAATGTTATGAGTGACAAAAGCTAATTCTTAATAAGTGTCATTGGTTAGTGGAAGCAATAGAGGAGTTGTCATCCCCTAAAGATTATGAATGTGGCCTGTGGGGTTTAATTGGAACAATTGTGGATTACTTTTAAAGGTACTTTTTGGGTGGTATGATATTTTAAAGATAAATGTTGAGATGGTGGTTATACTAGTTATCAGAGTTATAGTTTAGGGGTGGCATTACTCTAGTGTCCAAAAATAAACTGTTGGTAGATATGGATCTGAACTCTGCAAGAACTGAAGTTTCAAGAAAGTACTTTATCTGTCTCCTAGCCTAAGTTTGAAACTGTTTTCTGTGAGATTACAATGATCAAGAATGAAGCCCTCTACGCAATCAAGAACTTAGAGAGCTGGATGCAGCATGAGCCAGTCAAGAAAAACATGGTATGTAACCAATGCTTCCACAAGTATGAGACAGACGTGCAAACTGCATATTCTGTAAAAAAAAGGGCAGCCATCTTGTGTCTTATTTATTAGACTTTAAACTCATATTAATCACTGCATTATGAAGAATGTTTAGGAATGTTATTTTGTTAGGATAGTATACAGTTTTGTAAATAAAGAGTAGCTCAGAGATGAACTCCTTAGAAAGCCTTGTAGAATCCATGCTCCTGGTGTCCTTTGCTGTAGCCAGTTAGCGAGATATGTCAATCCCTGCATAAGTTGCAGCCTCGGGTACATTTCATTGCATTTGTGTGACATGGGCTCTCTTGCCTCTCTGGAGGGAGTAAAACAAGCACAATTTCCAGAAGTATTTTATAGCAAAAACAGGCAAAATAAATATTGAATGTATATTGAAATGTTGTATTATCACATTCCTTCTTTGCTTCTCCAGATTTCCTTCCTTGATAATTGCTTTGTGCGGAAGGAACCAGTAGGTGTGGTTCTTGTCATCGGAGGTTCTAGTTTCCCTGTTCAGCTCAGTCTTATCCCAGTGATTGGGGCAGTTGCAGCAGGTTTGCAAATTTAACCATTATCTTCCCATTAGATACATTCAGAATCAAGGGTGACAAATTTATATCAACATTTTGTCCTCTTATTTCCTTGGTACCTTATTATGCATGTAGACTGTCAGTACTTTTTGGGATTGATATTGGTTTTTCCATTTAGACTCTGACTGGGATAGTGTAATAATCTAGAGTTAAATGTCCCTGTTGTTGATATTTAGTGATGTAAAAGGAAAAAAAAGACAAAGACAAAAGGCTAATATACAGTATATGACATATATAGAAACTGAGTAAATACACCGAATAGGTCAATGGAACCTGACAAATATAAAACTAAAGTTCCTAGGTTAGTCAAAGGGCCTTTGGTGTCAGTGTACATTTGGTTCTGGTTTTCCTGTTTGTATTTGAGTGGCAAACCTTTAATGACTCTGTATCGTGTTCTCTAACCATTAGACTGTGCTCACTTCTCTCCCCAGGTAACTGTGTAATTCTAAAGCCTTCTGAAACCAGCTCTCACATCATGGACTTACTACACACAATCTTCCCTCTGTATTTGGATAATGTGAGTTTGTAGTGAAGTAACAGTTTAAAAGGACTGCAAGATTAAAGGGAACGATTTCTCTCCAGTACTTATTTCTTTTCCCATTATTGCTACTAAACTGCATTGTTTTGCAGCACAATGCCATCTTACACAGAGAATTGTTATGCAGCACAATGCCATCTTACACAGAGAATTGTTATGCAGCACAATGCCATCTTACACAGAGAATTGTTATGCAGCACAATGCCATCTTACACAGAGAATTGTTATGCAGCACAATGCCATCTTACACAGAGAATTGTTATGCAGCACAATGCCATCTTACACAGAGAATTGTTATGCAGCACAATGCCATCTTACACAGAGAATTGTTATGCAGCACAATGCCATCTTACACAGAGAATTGTTATGCAGCACAATGCCATCTTACAGATAATTTTGTTTTTGTGGCTGAGGCCAGGGTTTTAACTGTTACAACTGTGATGATAGTATTTTTTGACGCACTTTACAACTAACTGCACTTCAACACATGTATAGTCAGATTATAGGGAAACTTTGCTTGTCTTGCAGAGTTGTTATCATCTTCTGTCAGGAGGGCACATTGAGCTCCTTGAAATTCTTGAGAATAAATTTGACTACATTTTCTACACAGGTATGTTTGAATGATTTCTGCATCACCGTAAATGTCTAAACATTTCTTCTTGGCAACATCATTTATTTCTGTCTCACTTCTTCTTTCTTTTCATGTTTCTATGCCAACATAAATGGGTTTCATACCCTTCTGATTGCAGAATGGGCATAGTTAATTTAACTGATCCATCCACATTCCAATTACTCACATTTGTCTATAGTCATTAAGCCAACATCCACCAAAAATTATTAGGATACTATATTTATCTTGCCATATTCAACAGTAGTTCCCAATTATGTAATCTAATAAGCTATGATTTGAGGATTTTGTTAACTGAATGCAGTCATGCTTAGCCAAATATTCTCTTATCCTGGATACTTCAGTGGATGCATTGCACTTCATACACTTCACTGGTCAGCTGTAAATACCTTTATGGACAGATGACCATACTGGTTTAAAGGTAAAATTTTTATTTTTTGGTCCTCTAGAAGAAAATGATAATGGAAAGGACTCTCTCTCCCCATGAAATAAGAGGCAAAATCATGGTCTAGATTTGTCTTTTTCTACTCGTATATCTTCCTTTGCCACCAGCTTTCCTAATCCTTTTTGTTCTTCTCCACACATTTCTGTCAACAAAGGGTTGTTCTTGGTCCCTGGAACCCATTCCCGCATTAGCTTTAAATATTGTGTGTCTAAACAAAGCTCCCCCAAGTCGGGTGTATATGTTGCATATAAATATGTTTAAATTGTCTGCCATAAAGTATCTTATAAATGACCCGGTTCTCTCCTCCCTTTTTTCTCTGACATTCTTCTATAGTACTTATCCGGTTCATGTTCACCATACGTCTTTCTTTCACGTCTTTCTTTCTCGTCTTTCTTTCTCGTCTTTCTTTCTCGTCTTTCTTTCTCGTCTTTCTTTCTTTCTTTCTCGTCTTTCTTTCTTTCTTTCTCGTCTTTCTTTCTTTCTTTCTCGTCTTTCTTTCTTTCTTTCTCGTCTTTCTTTCTTTCTTTCTCGTCTTTCTTTCTCGTCTTTCTCGTCTTTCTTTCTCGTCTTTCTTTCTTTCTCGTCTTTCTTTCTTTCTTTCTTTCTTTCTTTCTCGTCTTTCTCGTCTTTCTTTCTTTCTTTCTTTCTTTCTCGTCTTTCTCGTCTTTCTTTCTTTCTTTCTTTCTTTCTCGTCTTTCTTTCTTTCTTTCTTTCTCGTCTTTCTTTCTTTCTTTCTTTCTCGTCTTTCTTTTTTTCTTTCTTTCTTTCTTTCTTTCTTTCTTTCTCGTCTTTCTTTCTTTCTTTCTTTCTTTCTTTCTTTCTTTCTCGTCTTTCTTTCTTTCTTTCTTTCTTTCTTTCTTTCTTTCTTTCTTTCTTTCTTTCTTTCTTTCTCGTCTTTCTTTCTTTCTTTCTTTCTCGTCTTTCTTTCTTTCTTTCTTTCTCGTCTTTCTTTCTTTCTTTCTCGTCTTTCTTTCTTTCTTTCTCGTCTTTCTTTCTTTCTTTCTCGTCTTTCTTTCTCGTCTTTCTCGTCTTTCTTTCTCGTCTTTCTCGTCTTTCTTTCTTTCTTGTCTTTCTGTCTTTCTCGTCTTTCTGTCTTTCTCGTCTTTCTGTCTTTCTCGTCTTTCTGTCTTTCTCGTCTTTCTGTCTTTCTCGTCTTTCTTTCCCTTAACAGTATAACTTTCCTAGTTACATAATTACTGCAGTATTACATTTGTTCACCTTTCCCCCAACTCTACAGTTTTCTCTCATATTACTTGCCTGATACTCTATCTTTAAAAGTATAATCTATTTTTTTCATACTTCAATTGGCAGGGTGTATTATACATATTCCTTCAATAGTTTAATGTTGCATAAACTTATTCAAACATGCAGCTTAAAATTACTGACACATTTAGATTGGTTGGTATAGATTTTGCATACAGCGATCTCTTCTGCTGAAAAACAGGCTGAAGTGACCTCTGATTACAAGATTCATTCTATTGAGTTCTAATTTATCACTAGCTTAGGTCTGTGCTTGTAAACTACTATTTTGCACCTGTGAAATGGACCTTTCTGTAACAGGTTGCACCATGACAGGGAGACAGGTGATGCAGGCGGCAGCAAAACACATCACCCCTGTTTCTCTAGTTCTGGGTGGTAAGAATCCTTGTTATGTGGACAAGACTTGTGACCTCCCTCAAGCTGCTCGGCGAATTGCTTGGGCTCGATTCATGAATGCTGGGCAGAACTCGATGGCTCCAGAATATATCCTTTGTCACCCAGAAACAAGAGATAATCTCATCCATGCTTTGGGCTGTTGTGTTCAGGAGTTTTATGGGAACAATCCAAAAGAATCGTTGCATTATGGACGCATTGCAAGTATAGAGCAGTACAAAAAGGTTAAAGACTTTCTCTGCTGTGGACATGTGGCATTTGGGGGAGAGACGGATGATGGGGAAAGATATATAGGTAAGCATTGCTGTTTGTGTATAATACAGGACATTATCAATGACTTATACGCCATCTTTGTTTACAGCTCCTACGGTGCTCACCAATGTTAAAGAATCCGATCCAGTCATGCAACAGGAGATACTGGGCCCAGTTTTACCTGTTTTAACGATTCAAACCCTAGAAGAAGCAATTGATCTTATCAACAAGAAAGGCCGGCCTCTTGCTATATATGTCTACTCTGATAACCCACAGGTACTGAAAAATGTAGCACTTTTTAAAATTACGTTTTACTTTTAAAATTCCTACCAGAAATGGAGAGAAAAGGGGTAGTTTAGAGACAAAAGGAAAAAAAGTTTAATTTAGTTTATGCATAGTATATGGCAGCAATTAAATACTGCATTACAAAAGCTCTGTGTACAACATACATGCTTTAAAAGCAAAGACATTATACTCTAATTTTTCTTATATTGAGAAATTATTGTGTAGTATATTTAGAAAGTTGCAGGGTCACAAGAATGAAACAGGATGCAGTCCAGCCTCTCTGGGGGCAGAGGAAAAAACATAATTTATGTAAGAACTTACCTGATAAATTCATTTCTTTCATATTAGCAAGAGTCCATGAGCTAGTGACGTATGGGATATACATTCCTACCAGGAGGGGCAAAGTTTCCCAAACCTCAAAATGCCTATAAATACACCCCTCACCACACCCACAAATCAGTTTAACGAATAGCCAAGAAGTGGGCTGATAAGAAAAAAATGCGAAGCATAAATATAAGGAATTGGAATAATTGTGCTTTATATAAAAAAATCATAACCACCACAAAAAAAGGGTGGGCCTCATGGACTCTTGCTAATATGAAAGAAATGAATTTATCAGGTAAGTTCTTACATAAATTATGTTTTCTTTCATGTAATTAGCAAGAGTCCATGAGCTAGTGACGTATGGGATAATGACTACCCAAGATGTGGATCTTCCACGCAAGAGTCACTAGAGAGGGAGGGATAAAATAAAGACAGCCAATTCCGCTTAAAAAATCCACACCCAAAAATAAAGTTTAAATCTTATAAAGAAAAAAACTGAAAATATAAGCAGAAGATTCAAACTGAAACAGCTGCCTGAAGTACTTTTCTACCAAAGACAGCTTCAGAAGAAGAAAACACATCAAAATGGTAGAATTTAGTAAAAGTATGCAAAGAAGACCAAGTTGCTGCTTTGCAAATCTGATCAACCGAAGCTTCATTCCTAAACGCCCAGGAAGTAGAAACTGACCTAGTAAAATGAGCTGTAATCCTTTGAGGCAGAGTTTTACCCGACTCGACATAAGCATGATGAATTAAAGATTTCAACCAAGATGCCAAAGAAATGGCAGAGGCCTTCTGACCTTTCCTAGAACCGGAAAAGATAACAAATAGACTAGAAGTCTTTCGGAAATTCTTAGTAGCTTCAACATAATATTTCAAAGCTCTAACTACATCCAAAGAATGCAATGATTTCTCCTTAGAATTCTTAGGATTAGGACATAATGAAGGAACCACAATTTCTCTACTAATGTTGTTGGAATTCACAACCTTAGGAAAAAATTTAAAAGAAGTTCGCAACACCGCCTTATCCTGGTGAAAAATCAGAAAAGGAGACTCACAAGAAAGAGCAGATAATTCAGAAACTCTTCTGGCAGAAGAGATGGCCAAAAGGAACAAAACTTCCAAGAAAGTAATTTAATGTCCAATGAATGCATAGGTTCAAACGGAGGACCTTGAAGAGCCCTCAGAACCAAATTCAAACTCCAAGGAGGAGAAATTGACTTAATGACAGGTTTTATATGAACCAAAGCTTGTACAAAACAATGAATATCAGGAAGATTAGCAATCTTTCTGTGAAAAAGAACAGAAAGAGCAGAGATTTGTCCTTTCAAGGAACTTGCAGACAAACCTTTATCCAAACCATCCTGAAGAAACTGTAAAATTCTCGGAATTCTAAAAGAATGCCAGGAAAAATGATGAGAAAGACACCAAGAAATATAAGTCTTCCAGACTCTATAATATATTTCCCTAGATACAGATTTACGAGCCTGTAACATAGTATTAATCACAGAGTCAGAGAAACCTCTTTGACTAAGAATCAAGCGTTCAATCTCCATACCTTTTAAATTTAAGGATTTGAGATCCTGATGGAAAAAAGGACCTTGCGACAGAAGGTCTGGCCTTAACAGAACAGTCCATGGTTGGCAAGAGGCCATACGGACAAGATCCGCATACCAAAACCTGTGAGGCCATGCTGGAGCTACCAGCAGAACAAACGAGCATTCCTTCAGAATCTTGGAGATTACTCTTGGAAGAAGAACTAGAGGCGGAAAGATAGAGGCAGGATGATACTTCCAAGGAAGTGACAATGCATCCACTGCTACCACTTGAGGATCCCTGGATCTGGACAGATACCTGGGAAGTTTCTTGTTTAGATGAGAGGCCATCAAATCTATTTCTGGAAGTCCCCACATTTGAACAATCTGAAGAAATACCTCTGGGTGAAGAGACCATTCGCCCGGATGTAACGTTTGGCGACTGAGATAATCCGCTTCCCAATTGTCTATACCTGGGATATGAACCGCAGAAACTAGACAGGAGCTGGATTCCGCCCATACCAGAATTCGAGATACTTCTTTCATAGCCAGAGGACTGTGAGTCCCTCCTTGATGATTGATGTATGCCACAGTTGTGACATTGTCTGTCTGAAAACAAATGAACGATTCTCTCTTTAGAAGAGGCCAAGACTGAAGAGCTCTGAAAATTGCACGAAGTTCCAAAATATTGATCGGTAATCTCACCTCCTGAGATTCCCAAACCCCTTGTGCTGTCAGAGACCCCCACACAGCTCCCCAACCTGTAAGACTTGCATCTGTTGAAATTACAGTCCAGGTCAGAAGAACAAAAGAAGCCCCCTGAACTAAACGATGGTGATCTGTCCACCACGTCAGAGAGTGTCGTACAATCGGTTTTAAAGATATTATTTGAGATATCTTTGTGTAATCCCTGCACCACTGGTGCAGCATACAGAGCTGAAGAGGCCGCATGTGAAAACGAGCAAAGGGGATCGCGTCCGATGCAGCAGTCATAAGACCTAGAATTTCCATGCATAAGGCTACCGAAGGGAATGATTGTGACTGAAGGTTTCGACAAGCTGATATCAATTTTAGACGTCTCTTGTCTGTCAAAGATAGAGTCATGGACACTGAATCTATCTGGAAACCTAAAAAGGTTACCTGTGTCTGAGGAATCAATGAACTTTTTGGTAAATTGATCCTCCAACCATGATGTTGAAGAAACAACACAAGTCGATTTGTATGAGATTCTGCTAAATGTGAAGACTGAGCAAGTACCAAGATATCGTCCAAATAAGGAAATACCACAATACCCTGTTCTCTGATTACAGACAGAAGGGCACCGAGAACCTTTGTAAAAATTCTTGGAGCTGTATCTAGGCCAAACGGCAGAGCCACAAACTGGTAATGCTTGTCTAGGAAAGAGAATCTCAAACTGATAGTGATCTGGATGAATCGGAATATGCAGATATGCATCCTGTAAATCTATTGTAGACATATAATGCCCTTGCTGAACAAAAGGCAGGATAGTCCTTACAGTTACCATTTTGAATGTTGGTATCCTTACATAACGATTCAATATTTTTAGATCCAGAACTGGTCTGAAGGAATTCTCCTTCTTTGGTACAATGAAGAGATTTGAATAAAACCCCAGTCCCTGTTCCAGAACTGGAACTGGCATAATTACTCCAGCCAACTCTAGATCTGAAACACATTTCAGAAATGCTTGAGCCTTCGCTGGGTTTACTGGGACACGGGAAAGAAAAAATCTCTTTGCAGGAGGCCTTATCTTGAAGCCAATTCTGTACCCTTCTGAAACAATGTTCTGAATCCAAAGATTGTGAACGGAATTGATCCAAATTTCTTTGAAAAAACGTAATCTGCCCCCTACCAGCTGAGCTGGAATGAGGGCCGCACCTTCATGTGGACTTAGGAGCTGGCTTTGATTTTCTAAAAGGCTTGGATTTATTCCAGACTGGAGATGGTTTCCAAACTGATACCGCTCCTGAGGATGAAGGATCAGGTTTTTGTTCCTTGTTGTGACGAAAGGAACGAAAACGATTATTAGACCTAAATTTACCTTTTAGATTTTTTATCCTGTGGTAAAAAAGTTCCTTTCCCTCCAGTAACGGTTGAGATAATAGAATCCAACTGAGAACCAAACAATTTATTACCCTGGAAAGAAAGGGAAAGCAGAGTAGACTTAGAAGACATATCAGCATTCCAAGTTTTAAGCCATAAAGCTCTTCTAGCTAAAATAGCTAGAGACATATACCTGACATCAACTCTAATGATATCAAAGATGGCATCACAAATAAAATTATTAGCATGTTGAAGAAGAATAATAATGCTATGAGAATTATGATCTGTTACTTGTTGCGCTAAAGCTTCTAACCAAAAAGTTGAAGCTGCAGCAACATCCGCTAAAGATATAGCAGGTCTAAGAAGATTACCTGAACACAAGTAAGCTTTTCTTAGAAAGGATTCAATTTTCCTATCTAAAGGATCCTTAAAGGAAGTACCATCTGCCGTAGGAATAGTAGTACGCTTAGCAAGAGTAGAGACAGCCCCATCAACCTTAGGGATTTTGTCCCAAAACTCTAATCTGTCAGATGGCACAGGATATAATTGCTTAAAACGTTTAGAAGGAGTAAATGAATTACCCAAATTATTCCATTCCCTGGAAATTACTTCAGAAATAGCACTAGGGACAGGAAAAACTTCTGGAATAACTACAGGAGATTTAAAAACCTTATCTAAACTTTTAGATTTAGTATCAAGAGGACCAGAATCCTCAATTTCTAATGCAATTAGGACTTCTTTAAGTAAAGAACGAATAAATTCCATTTTAAATAAATATGAAGATTTATCAGCATCAACCTCTGAGACAGAATCCTCTGAACCAGAAGAACCATTATCAGAATCAGAATGATGATGTTCATTTAAAAATTCATCTGAAAAATGAGAAGTTTTAAAAGACTTTTTACGTTTACTAGAAGGAGGAATAACAGACATAGCCTTCTTAATGGATTTAGAAACAAAATCTCTTATGTTATCAGGAACACTCTGAGTATTAGATGTTGACGGAACAGCAACAGGTAATGTAACAGTATTAAAGGAAATATTATCTGCATTAACAAGTTTGTCATGACAAACAGTACAAACAACAGCTGGAGGAACAGATACCATAAGTTTACAGCAGATACACTTAGCTTTGGTAGCTCCAGCACCAGGCAGCGATTTTCCAGAAGTATCTTCTGACTCAGTTTCAACGTGGGACATCTTGCAATATGTAATAGAAAAAACAACATATAAAGCAAAATTGATCAAATTCCTTAAATGACAGTTTCAGGAATGGGAAAAAATGCCAGTGAACAAGCTTCTAGCAACCAGAAGCAATAAACAATGAGACTTAAATAATGTGGAGACAATAGTGACGCCCCTATTTTTTTAGCGCCAAAAATGACGCCCACATTATTTGGCGCCTAAATGCTTTTGGCTCCAAAAATGACGCCACACCCGGAACGCCGACACTTTTGGCGCAAAAAAAGTAAAAAATGACGCAACTTCCGGCGACACGTATGACGCCGGAAACAGAAAAAAAATTTTGCGCCAAAAAAGTCTGCGCCAAGAATGACGCAATAAAATGAAGCATTTTCAGCCCCCGCAAGCCTAACAGCCCACAGGGAAAAGTCAAATTTTTAAGGTAAGAAAAAATTATTTATTCATATGCATTATCCCAAATATGAAACTGACTGTCTGAAATAAGGAACGATGAACATCCTGAATCAAGGCAAATAAATGTTTGAATACATATATTTAGAACTTTATATAAAAGTGCCCAACCATAGCTTAGAGTGTCACAGAAAATAAGACTTACTTACCCCAGGACACTCATCTACATGTAGTAGAAAGCCAAACCAGTACTGAAACGAAAATCAGTAGAGGTAATGGTATATATATATAAGAGTATATCGTCGATCTGAAAAGGGAGGTAAGAGATGAATCTCTACGACCGATAACAGAGAACCTATGAAATAGACCCCGTAGAAGGAGATCATTGCATTCAAATAGGCAATACTCTCTTCACATCCCTCTGACATTCACTGCACGCTGAGAGGAAAACCGGGCTCCAGCCTGCTGCGGAGCGCATATCAACGTAGAATCTAGCACAAACTTACTTCACCACCTCCACAGGAGGCAAAGTTTGTAAAACTGATTTGTGGGTGTGGTGAGGGGTGTATTTATAGGCATTTTGAGGTTTGGGAAACTTTGCCCCTCCTGGAAGGAATGTATATCCCATACGTCACTAGCTCATGGACTCTTGCTAATTACATGAAAGAAAACAGTTTTCAAACTTAAGTTACAGGAACACAGGCAAAATGAATTAAAGTACGTTGCAAAGTTTTTTTTTTTTAATTTTTTTATTTTTCTTACACGTAAGATAACATTTAATGGGGAACTGGATACTGAATGTAATGCCCATTTAAAGGAACATAAAAAACAATTTTTTTTGCTTTCACGATTCCAAACAACTTTTCAATTTACTTCTATTATGAGATTGTTTTCATTTTCTTGTTATCCTTCGTTAAAACAGGAATGCAAGTTCAGGGGTGTGTATGTGTCTGTAGCACTATACGGCAGCCGTTTTGCAACAATGTTATACATTAGCAAGAGCATTAGATGGCAGCACTATTTACTGTCATGAAGTGCTTCAAGCATGTGCACGCTACCTATCTAAATATCAATTCAACAAAGAATAACAAAAGAATAAAGCAAATTTGATAATGGAAGTAAATTGGAAACTTTTTTTTTTAAAATGATGTTCTCTATCTGAACCATGAAAATAAATTAGGTTTCATGTCTCTCTTAAATAAGTTATGCAGCAAATAAAACAAAGCCTAGTTATCACACAGCATCCCACCAATGTTTTTATGGCCCACCACTCACTTGTGCCATTCTGTGCTACTCTGCTTCTTTATCTATCTGTAACACACCAGTAAAGATTGCTTCCTAGTTTTGGGTCAGATTACGAGTGGAGTATAAACATTTGCGTGCGCGCGATAAGGGGTTTATCGTGAGTGTTTGAGCTCACCAGGCTTGCTGCTAGTATTGAGCTGAAAGTAAACACGATTGCGCGCAGTCATGAATTACACTAGAATGATTACCGCAACTTCAGAGCTCTGGTTAACTGTTTCACAAAACAGATTACTTCTAGCGCAATTATTGCTCAACCAGGAGTGTTTAATTTGCGCTCCATTTGTAATCTGGCCCTCTATCTTTTAACCCGATTGGTTAAGTATTTTACTAATCAATTTTATCCATCTGCAACATGAATCCAGTTTGTACTTGGTCTGGCTATGTATGTTTACAGCAGATATTTTCTTAAACACTTGATCATTTATTTATAAAGCAATATCATTTTTTTCTTTTTTTTAATTAACTTCTTAGTATATGAAATTTGTGTAAATGGGCCTTATTTGAAAAAGATCGTACAGCTATAGTCAATAGGTTTTATAGATCCTTGTTAACAATTATTTTTATAATTACGTGATTTGGTGACCGTAAAGTTGTGGGTAGCTTAAATGTGGTCTTGTGTTTTATCAATAAAAATGATATAAATTCACTTTTCATCAGTAGTAGTAGAAAATTTACATGAATAAAAAATATTTATTCATTGGTGTTTTGATTACAATGTCCTGAACATCAGGTTTATAATCTTTCAGGTTATTTGTGAAATCATGGAGAGAACATGTAGTGGGAGCTTTTGCTCAAATGATAGCATGATACAGAGCTTGTACACCGGACTTCCCTGTGGAGGAATAGGTAAGTAAAGTTATGGCCTCAGTTCTCTTAGCCCTAGGCTTGAGACGGGTATTAAAGGAACAGGAAGCCGAAATGTTTTCTTTCAGCCAGGATACATGTCTTGGAAAGCTTTCAGGAATCCATAATCTTGATCTCTTTTGATGTGACCTGTTAGGGGCAGAGGTAAATGAGGTTATGGTCTGAGCTGATCAGTGTGTGGAATGTTACAGGCTCCAGTAAATGTCACCATACTTAAAGGAACACTACAATCTTGAGATTGAGAACTATGGGGGCGAAGTTATGACATCCATGGGCAGGTCCAGCACTGGTGGAGGCGGGGGTCATGCAAGTTCATGGGTGAAATTCAGTTATCTGGGGGTGTTGCTGGGTCGTTTGATGTGAGGCTTGATACAAACACCAAAAGTCCTCTGACTGGGGAAGCAATTGCCACAGCCTCCACAGTGAAGACAATCTGGTTTAGTTCTATCAACAGAAAGTTTAGACAAAACATCAAGTGTAGAACTTCACCAGATGGGAGATTATGAGGTAAAACATACTTTATATATTTAAAAAACCCATCACTAAAGACAGGCAGAGCTCAGATGTGGTGAGGTCACTGAATATTACTTGCATGTGCAGGGGACATCCAGAAAGGGACAGTGAGCTGAGGACTATACTGAATTATGTTTGTACTAAAGCTGGTTAATTCACAAGTGTTCATCGATTATTTTAATAATCATAATAAGTAAAGTTGAGAGCCATGTCACCCTGGATACGGTGTCTACATTTTTTTTTTATTTAAATAATTTTTGAGTACACTGTCCCCTTTTAAATAAAAACTGTATGATTTCCAATCCCTCTTAGAAGTGAAAGTGCAGACTCCAGATTTAACCCAGCTATTTTACACACAGTCATTGGTTGCCTACTTTAGTGACTCATTTATAGTTGTCCATATTTGGCCTTAGCATCGAAGGAAACTTGGGCTACAACATGATGCGGCCCATTGCTTTATGACCACTAAAACTTTACACTTATTTTTCAGTATTTAAACAACTAATACAATTTTAAAACTTACATCTGAGTATTATTTTAAATATCATTATTGGAATAATTAAACCGTTTGAGCGAATATGATGGTATGTTTGCCCAGTATGCTGTTTGATAAAACTTAAACCATTATTTCTGCCTATTCCTGATAAAGCAGGTTATTCAATGTGAAAATACAAAAACTACCTGTTGATTTATTTGAGCTGTGCTATAAAGCAAATAATAGTTGAAATTTAAAATTATTTTTGAAATGGTCTTCCTGCTTGAGACCCTATTTTTAAAATGAAATGGTTTTTTAAAATCTGGTGTCGGAATCCCATACTCACAATGTATTTTGGTTAATTATGTCTGCTAACCAGTAATACCATTGCTATCATTTTTTCACAGGAAACAGTGGTGTAGGGATCTATGGAGGCAAGTACAGTTTTGACACATTCTCTCACAGTCGTGCCTGCTTGTTGCGCAGTAATGCAGTTGAGTGTATCACTTACCTCCGCTATCCACCTTATGCCGAGAAACAGTTGATGCTTTTGAAATGGGCCAGTACCCTTTCCAAGAAAAATACATGGTGCCAAATTTTATAGCAGATTCTGTGTTCTTGCAATTTTCCCTATATTTCTGTTAACAATTTTTTTTGCCAATCGAATTGTGCAATTTCACTAAATTCTCTGTACCTCTTATATTTACAAATTAATTTTACCTTGCATGTATTTGTATAAAATATATAACCTTTTTTTCTCTGTTTCATTGATATATACTTGTTGATGGTAGATAAACTGTATTAGAAGCTTTCACTGTCATAAGTGTAGGTAATATTTATATAAGTAAAATTGTATTTCTTTAACTTATTTTTCTTTCTATATTACTGAAAATTGAAAAACTTAAAATGTTATTTAAATAATTTGTCTAGCCTTTATAATATAAAATGCAGTAAAAAAAATCTTTTTTTTTTCTTGTTTGGCACAGCCAGAAAGAACTTTATAGATACTGAAAAGAAGGATCAACACACACTTCTACCAAACATATAAAGTAAAATATGCTTCTTATCCATGGACATTTAAATAGTTTTCATTGTTGCATTAATGAGAGAGTATATACAATGTGCTATATTCTTATGTATTATTACAGGGACATTAAACACTTTCAGACGGTAATATAAAATAACTTGTATGTAAAAAAAAAAAAAAACACACCAAAACTCTGCAATATACTTATATTATTTATTTTGTTCCCCTTTCCTGTAATTCCATTCTCAATGTGTGAGATTTTCAGTTCCTGTAAGAAATGGAAGTGCAGAGCACTGTTATATTTCACACGGCCATTGGCTGCACAAGTCTAGTGACCTATTTATAACTGTCTCTAGTTGGCCATAGCAGAGAAGATGACCTAAGTTACAACATGGCAGCTCCCATTGTTTTATAGATACTAAAATTTTACACTTATTTTGTCAATATTTAAACAGCTAATGAAACTTTAAAAAATACATCTACATGCTATTCTCAGACTAATCTTTTCTTTGAATGCATAATTCTATCTAGCATTTATTTAGTGTTTAATGTCTCTTTAATGTTCTATACTTAATAAAACATTTTCTGGCTCGATGTGGGTGGAAGGGCGTCTCTGTCCACTTATAAAGCTGTGGCAGATGTCCATATCAGGCAGTAAGCAATCTTTCCTCAGAGATAAGTTATGCTCAAACCTTTCTTTTTAGTTTTGCTATCAATTTTACCTTGATGTTTTCCATGGATATAAAACAGTTTCTTTCAAATAGGTGGCAAGAGTCCACGATCTGTTACGTATAGGATATACATTCCTACAAAGTTTCCCAAACCTCAAACGCCTATAAAACTCCCCACCTCACACATACCTCAGTTTTAAATTTTGCCTCTGTTGGAGGTGAATGAAGCATGTTGATGTGCTTGATTTCTTCAGTGAAATGCTCGTCATAGGAATGTGAAGGGAGTACTGACTCATGACACTGTTTTCGCCTCACAGGAAATCTTTTCATTGGCTGTCTTCAAATTCAGTTGCATGGCCAGGGAGACCTCTTCTGCCTCCCTTTACAGATCGTTATACTCCTATTCCATTACCTCTGCTGATATGTTTCAGTACTGGTTTGGCTGTCTGCTATTAGTAGACGAGCGTCTATGGGCAAGTATATTTTGTATTTTTTTTTTTATATAGACATTAACATCTATAGTCTTAACTATGTTTAAGAGTTTAACTATGTATATCTATGTGTATGTATGGCCTAGGGACAGATTCTTACTATTCCCCTTGCTAGTTATTTTTTCACGGCCAAATTTATTTCTCATGCACAAGCAAGCGTACGTTTAAACTACTGCAAACTTATGCAAAGGTTTTTTTTTGCCGTGGAATTTTTTTTTTTCACTTGCATGTCAAACGACGCATATTTATGAATCTGGTTAACGCGCCCCTTTTTGTCATACCTTTCAGTACGCATCATAAATCTTTGTATTTTCGAGCCATAATAACCACTTTTTTTTGTATCCTGCATCACTATTGGCGCCTTTCAGGGTGCCCTTTTTTCTCTATAAATTTGCATTTGAAAATATTTTTTCCTTTCCTCAAAAAGCTTGCCTTATGGGAGTAATAATAGTAATTATTGCATCTTACATTTACTAAATTGTTTGCCATAATGGAGCAGCACCTATCTGTCCATAAATTTACCACAGGAACTGAATCTATTGAACTCCTTTCTACCACAGTTAAGTGTGCATATTGTAAAATAACTGAAGTAGCTTCTTCAGCTCATTTATCTGGCTCATGCTTAGATTTCTTATTGCATGTCGATTTTTTTTTTTTATTTAAAATTGAACATATTTGTTATCTTTTGAAGGAAGTCTTAGTCATCTTAGGGATAAAGAAGCTAAACCTTCTGACGATAAACCCTGTAATAGTTTTAAATCAGTATATAAAACTGTTGTCAATGTTTAAAATAAACAACTATATCCTTTACCTACTGCTAAGTTAGAGTTATGGGAAACGGTTCCCAAAGTTGATCGGGCCATTTCCACTCTGGCTAAAAGCACTTCTATTCCTCTAGAAGACAGTACTTTTTTTTTAAAAGACCATTTAGATAGAAAACTTGAATCTAATCTAAGAAGGGCATATTTACATACTGGCTATATTCGTAGACCAGCTATATCTATTGCTGATGTGGCTGCTACTTCTACTTTCTGGTTATCCAGTCTAGCTCAGCAGTTGTCCTCTGACCCTAAATGTTCTAATCTTTTGAATTTCATTTGTGATTCAGTATTTTATATCATGAAAATTAACACCACAAATATGTCTTTAGCTATTCTTACCAGAAGAGCTTTATGGCTTAAATCATGGAATGCTGATATGTTATCTAAAACTAGATTACTTTCTCTTTTTTCCAAGGAAATAATTTGTGTGGGTCTTAATTCCCAAGGACAAAAAGTAAAAAAGCTCCCAATCATTTTTCGTTCCTTTTGTCAGAACAGAGAACTGAAATCTAACTCCCCTAAACCGTCTTGCTTAGTCTGGAGACCTACTTCAAATTCGAACGAATCTAAACAAAATAAGAAACCTAATCCAGCCTCTTAGACCGCATGAAGGTACGGCCCCCAAATCCAGTATTACTCGTAGGGGGCAGATAAAAATAAATTCAAAAATCTTTGCTAGAATCTATCCAAAATCCCTGGATTCAAAACATTACTTCTCAGGGATATCAAATTGGTTTCAGAATACGACCTCCTATGGGGAGGTTTTTTTCTCACCCATATTCCAAAACATACTATCAAAGCTCAGGCTTTTCTAAAATCTCATTCTCGGATCTGGAAAATATGGGAGTAATTGTTCCAGTTCCTTTACAGGAACAAGGGATGGGATTTTATTCAAATCTCTTCATTGTACCAAAGAAGGAAAATTCTTTCAGACCAATTCTGGATCTGAAAACTCTAAACAAATTTGTGAGAATTCCAAATTTCAAGATGGAAACTATAAGGACTATTCTGCCTTTTGTTTAACAAGGTCACTTTATGTCCACAATTGATTTACAGGATGCTTACCTTCACATCCCAATACACCCAGAACATTACCAGTTCCTGAGGTTCTCTTTTCTGTAAAAGCATTATCAGTTTGACGCTCCCTTTTTTTCTATGCACTTTTATGCATCCTAGATTTTTAGGGAATCTGTTTTGGGAGCTTGTGAGTTCCTCTGATTGTAGGCACTGTACTGTTACTTTCTTATATGGTTGGAGGATCCGTTTACCGAAGGTCAGAAAAAGGTAACATTTTAGGTTTCCAGATAAGGAAAGAGTCATGGACACTGAATCTAAAAGAAAATGGACAAATACATTGATTTCAGCTTGTCTGAACCTTCAGTCTCTCTCATTCCCTACTAGGCCTCATGATTGCAGCTTCGGAAGCAATTCCATTTGCTTGATTTTATGAGACCTCTTTAGCTTTGTATGCTGCGCCAATGGTGCAAGGATTATACGGAGATCTTTCAACAGATGTTCTTAGATCCCAACACGCACCTATCTCTGACTTGGTGGCTAAATCACCAATCTATTATTCAGGGGGCTTCTTTTGCTTGTCCTACCTGGTCTGTGATCACTACAGATGCAAGTCTTTCAGGTTGGGAAACTGTCTGGGGGTCTCTGACAGCACAATCCTCAGGAGGCAAGGTTACTAATCCATATTTTGGAACTCTGTACTTTCTTCAGGGCCCTTCAGACTTGACCTCTATTGAAAAGAGAGCCTTATCTCTGTTTTCAGACAGACAATATTACGGCAGTAGCTTTTATGTCAATCATCAAGGGGGAACTCGAAGTTCCCTAGCCATGATAGAGGTATCTCGCATCCTTTCTTGGGCAGAAAACAATTCCTGCCTCATCTCTGCAATTCATATCCCAGGTGTAGACAACATAAAATGCTACTGAAAAATCATTGCGCTCTTTGGATGTTGTTAGAGCATCGAAATATTATGTTAATGCTACTAAAGATTTGAGACAGACTTCTAGGGGTCGATTTATCAAAGCGTCAATCTCTGTGAATTTGCTGGAATCAATACGCTCGCCATACATCGCTGCCGCAAATCCACATACGACGGCCTTATTTATTAAAATGTCTGTCAAAAACACACTCGTCAAGTACGGAGGGATGAGCATCGGACTGTTGATAAATAAGTCATCTATGTCGCGGATATTCTGTTTTTCCAAACTTTATACAATATCATTACTGTCCATGAACAAGCACATTTCTCTAAAGCTAATCTTTTATTTTTCATCTGTTAATGTCCAAGAAATAGCTAGATTTATACCTGATCAAACAATAATGTCATAGAAAGTTTTTTTTATATTTTTTTGTTTTATTTATTTGTTATACAAAAAATCCGATATATATTTTCACAAACATTAATGTGTATTAGTATTTCTAGAAATCATGATATGACTTTTCTTTTTTTTTAAATGATTATTAATGCTAGAATTTGTACATATATCTTAGCTCATACTTGTGTGTTTGTGTGTGTGTATATGCGTATATATATATATATATATATATATATATATATATATATATATATATATATGTGTGTATGTATATACACTATTCAAGAGAGAGCACTCTCACTTCCAAAGTTATGAGATGCCAGGGGGCCAGCAGGTAAGTATATAGATGAAGGAAGGCACTCTCTGGTCTTTTAATTAAATATTTATTCAATCAAGCGTGAAGTTTCGGGGGGACACTCCCCTTCCTCAGACAAACACAGAGTTCAACTTAAAATTTAAACAAAACAAGCCCCTCCCCCAGTGAAAAATTGCGCCAAAATCTTTACCATGGTGATCCTCCATAAACAAGTACTCCTTAATAAATGCCTTGTAGAAAGTACATAATACTGTTAATCAACAAAGCAGTATATAAGCATTGCAGAATATACTAAGTGATCAAACTGCCAGTGACACAAAAAACATTGCAAGTGACAAAAACATTCTTATTCTCAAAATGCTGTGTATAAATAAGTATAATCCAAAAATTATCACATAAAGTGTAAAAGCTTTTCATGTATATACCGCAAATGTGTCCCCTAACACACATCCTTATAATAAGCGTGTATTGAACAGTGTTTGTTGGTACTGATAATAAAGTGCCTAATAGTTATTTATATTAAATCAGCCTAATGGAGCATCAGATACTTTTGATCCATAACTTCAAACTGGTAAGCAGTGTAGAGCATCTATGTGTAATCACTAGCCCTAACGTTACTAGGTTTTACAAAGTACAGGACATATTTTTGCTATCATCTGTAAAAACCGTTACCGGAGACTGGATCGTAATGTGTAGATCGTATATGGGACTATCACCTGTTCTGGGCTACACTCATGTAGAGGGATACCAAACAGTGAATCAAGGAGGCGCGCATCTCGGCTCAGTGTGATGACGTAATCTATGAGAACCCAATCTCAGTGTGTATAGTTGCCCTAGCAACGGTAAACACGCTTGTGTCAAGAACTGAGAGGGACATAATTACCGGCCAAAAGCCTTGGCTTAACCACATAGTAGAGTTTGGTAAAATTCAGAGGTACAACGAGAGGACCATAAAATAGAATATTGGATCAGAGTCTAAATAGTTTGGAATATTACGTTAACTCCCCTACTGACATGTGTTTCTTAAGTGATAAATCACATACTGGAACTACTTCACTGGCCCAAAATTAGTACAATGGGCTATAGTACTCATCATAACAGTGAAATAAAATAAATAAAATTAAAATAAACTGAACTAAACTAAATAGAACTAAAATAAAATACCATGAATTAAAATAGAGTAGACAAAATAAAATAAAATGGTATACAATAAAGTTAAAATGAAATAAAATAAAAATAAAAAGATAAACTAAAATAGAAGTCATAAAGAAAATAAAAATGAAATGAAATAAGAAAAATAAGTAAAATAAAATAGAGTAGAATATGAAGAAGAAAGAAAAAGAACAAAGAAAGAGACAGAAAAAGAAAGAACAAGACCAGGAACAGGAAAAGAAAAAGGAGAAGGGGGGGGGGGGGGAAGGGAAGAGGAGGGGGTGGTGGGTAAGGAAAGGGGGGGGGGGGGGTTACCCCAAAAAAACAAAAATAAAAAGGGGAGTGAAAAATATGAATGGATCATAGACTCTCCAATTGTCATACTGGAATCATATAGCATGCCCATCTGTTACAGGTATCCACATAGCAAAGTCTCTTCAAAGGTCATCTACTCAAATCACAGAAAACAGTGCCAGTCCAGGCTAATATTCAGTCCCCTTGGACGTATAGTATTTAATTTGAACATCTACTTGGATTCCAATTGTAATAAATTTCGGTGTCTATCCCCTCCTCTTGGAGGAATGGGCACATGATCAATGATCTTGAACCTTAAGTCCTGTACACTATGTCCACTAATGGCAAAATGGTGTGCCACCAGTCGGTTACTCCCTTGATTCTTGATTTCTGCCCTAATTGCTGATCTGTGGTTGGCCATGCGGGTGCGAACATCATCGACCATTTTCCCTACATAAAACAGTCCACACGGGCAGTTAATGAGGTAGACCACAAATGGTGTAGTACAGGTAAGGAAATGTTGAATTTTGTAATTTGTAATTTAGATTTGTATCTGGGAAAAACTATTTGAAGTAAGTACACCTAGGTGTTCCCACTCTAATAGAAAAAGTAGCGCACACTCAAAATATGTATTAGGGTTATACGTATATACAATTATAATAAATTAAGTGCTCAAATGCAATATAATACAATAAATTGATTTAAAATAAACAATGCTGTATGATCAAAAATCGACAAAACTGTATAATACCAACAATACTATATAATATAGAATACAAAATCTTATCCTTCTAGTAGTGAGATATATTCTCCCTGAATTTTGATGTCAGAAAGAAGTGTTCAATGCTGCTTGTCCAAAAATGGGCTCAATGTTCAAGTTGAGTACAAGAAAACAGCTGCAATAATCTAAAAAGACAAGCGCAAAAAAACACTTCTCATAGTGCAGGTCAATTTAAATAAAACATACAATCACATAAAAAGCAAACACCCCTAAGGTATTCCTACTCACAAACTCAAACCGCAATCATATGAGGTAAGGAAGAGCGATGGATATGGATATATCAGTGTCCCCACTTATTCACAATCGATATCACCAAAGTCCTTAAGCACAACAAAATCCTATTTTTCCTCCAAGGATTCCTTGTGACACGGATTGGAGACAGTGTTTATAGATGTCCAATGTTTCCAGGTATTCAATTCGTAATTTGCTTAGACCGCATAATAAGTGTCCATAAACAGCACAGAATACTGGAACAATGTGTATGTCGTAAATGACGTAAGGTGGGCGTGGCCTTACACGTTTCACAGAACTACGTCCGCTTCGTCAGAGGCTTGATGGACGCCCACCCTACAAGCTGATTATTTCAAGACAGCATGAGAGAACACGCCCACCTTACATCATAATCTATCAATCATATTCATTCTTTATTCAACACAAGTTGTTCCGTCTTGTCTTTCTTGATATACATGGAATATACAAAGAGACAACGCTATGACCCAGGGATATTTGTATTAGCAATTTTAAAAAAGAGCCAAACATTAAATAAATAAATAGATCATTCCTGTTATTTCATGAAAACTTATAATTTTAATTTATATATATATATATATATATATATATATATATATATATATATATATATATAAAATTAATTTAAAAATTGAATTAATAACAATAAATTAGAAAATAAATAATTGATATTCATAAACCAATTTCAATACTAATATCCATGTTTATGACATTAATAACATTAATCCTAATATCACTATTAATGTGATCCCTTTGTCCAAGGATATGATGACCCAGGCAACAGAAGAGCCAGTGAATTCCCAACTAATATGGAGAAAATTGTACTCCTATTGTAGAGTGGCTATACTTTTCCAACTGATGATATTTTCTACTCTGTAGAACTTAATAAAGATCAACAGATTCTACAAACTATTATATTTATTGTGTATTGTATGCACACATATATTTGAACAACAATATTATTATATGCATACATATTGTAGGAGTATGTACCTTTATATTTTCCTGTGGTGTTTTATTGGGCCCCATTAGACAGATTAAATTACATTAGCCTTACATAAGGCTTGGATCTCCACTTCCCTATTCATTCGAAAAGGTCCCATAGTTTGGAGGGAGTGTATCCAGAATGTTTCCCTCTGTCTAAGATGTAACATTCTTTCTCCCCTTCTTTCATCTAATATCACTTGTTCTATTGCCTTAAAACATAAACATGAGGGGTTATTTTGATGGAACTTTTTTATAGTGATCTGTTACCCGATGAGCAACATCTCCCTTTTCAATATTAGTGATATGTTCTAGAACCCTCCTCTTAACAGTTCTTTTTGTTCTGCCAACATATTGACAGTGGCAAGAGCATTCCAGAACATACAATACATATTTTGAATGACAATTCATGGATGTTCCTATTTGTTTTCTGTAGCCATTGACCTTAGAGACTATTTGTTTGTTGTCCTTGTCTATAATTGGACAAGTGTTGCAATTCTTCCGATTGCATTTGAAAAATCCGAAACTGGTCTTATTCAGCCAATTTGTTTTGGAGTTTTGTCGTAAACAGCTCGGAGCCAGAATGTCTTTAAGATTTTTATTCTTTCTAAATACAACCGATGGAGCTGTATCTAGAGATTTGCCTAAAATTGGATCCTCTAAGAGTACATGCCAATGTTTTTTAATGGCCTTCTTGATTCTCCATGATATCTCATTGTATTTGGTTAAAAAAATGTTGCTCTTTTTATCATGCATATCTAAGTTCTTTTTATGTTTTTGTTGTAGCAAAGATGATCTCTCCAGTTGGCATGATTTTATATAGCCATCTTCAATTATTTTATCCAGATAGCCCTTTGCTTTAAATTGAGATGGAACCTTTTGGAATGAATAGGGAAGTGGATATCCAAGCCTTTCTAATGTAATTTAATCTGTCTAATGGGGCCCAATAAAACACCACGGGAAAATATAAGGTACATACTCCTACAATATGTATGCATATAATAATATTGTTGTTCAAATATATGTGTGCATACAATGCACACTAAATATAAATATAATAGTTTGTAGAATCTGTTGATCTTTATTAAGTTCTACAGAGTAGAAAATATCATCAGTTAGAAAAGTATAGCCACTCTACAATAGGAGTACAATTTTCTCCATATTAGTTGGGAATTCACTGGCTCTTCTGTTGCCTGGATCATCATATCCTTGGACATAGGGATCACATTAATAGTGATATTAGGGTTAATGTTATTAATGTCCTAAACATGGATATTGGTATTGAAATTGGTTTATGAATATCAATTATTTATTTTCTAATTTATTGTTATTCAATTAAATTAATTATATATATATAAATTAAAATGTAAATTAAAACAGAATTTATGTTTACCTGATAAATTTCTTTCTCCTACGGTGTATCCGGTCCACGGCTTCATCCTTACTTGTGGGATATTCTCAATCCCTAGAGGAAGTGGCAAAGAGAGCACACAGCAAAGCTGTCCATATAGCTCCCCTCAGGCTCCGCCCCCCCAGTCATTCGACCGACGGTTAGGAGAAAAAGGAGAACCATAGGGTGCAGTGGTGACTGTAGTTTATAAAAAATAAATTTAAACCTGACTAAAATGCCAGGGTGGGCCGTGGACCGGATACACCGTAGGAGAAAGAAATTTATCAGGTAAACATAAATTCTGTTTTCTCCTACATTGGTGTATCCGGTCCACGGCTTCATCCTTACTTGTGGAAACCAATACCAAAGCTTTAGGACACGGATGAAGGGAGGGAACAAGTCAGGTAACCTAAACGGAAGGCACCACTGCTTGCAAAACCTTTCTCCCAAAAATAGCCTCAGAAGAAGCAAAAGTATCGAATTTGTAAAATTTGGCAAATGTATGCAGTGAAGACCAAGTCGCTGCCTTACAGATCTGTTCAACAGAAGCCTCATTCTTGAAAGCCCAAGTGGAAGCCACAGCTCTAGTAGAGTGAGCTGTAATTCGTTCAGGAGGCTGCCTTCCAGCAGTCTCATAAGCCAACCGGATGATGCTTTTCAGCCAGAAAGACAGAGAGGTTGCAGTCGCCTTTTGACCTCTCCTCTTACCAGAATAGACGACAAACAAGGACGATGTTTGTCTGAAATCTTTAGTTGCTTTTAGGTAAAACTTCAAAGCACGAACCACATCGAGATTGTGTAACAGACGTTCCTTGTTAGAAGCTGGGTTAGGACACAGAGAAGGAACAACTATTTCCTGGTTAATATTCTTATTGGAAACCACTTTTGGAAGAAAACCAGGTTTGGTACGTAAAACGACCTTATCTGTGTGAAACACCAGATAGGGTGAATTACACTGCAAAGCAGACAATTCAGAAACTCTTCTAGCGGAAGAGATAGCAACCAAAAACAAAACTTTCCAAGATAGTAACTTAATATCTATGGAATGTAGAGGTTTAAACGGAACCCCCTGAAGAACTGAAAGAACTAGATTTAGACTCCATGGAGGAGCCACAGGTCTGTAGACAGGCTTGATTCTGACTAAAGCCTGCACAAACTCCTGAACATCTGGCATTGCTGCCAGACGTTTGTGTAACAAAACAGACAGAGCTGATATCTGTCCTTTTAAGGAACTAGCTGACAAACCTTTCTCCAATCCTTCTTGGAGAAAAGCTAAAATCCTTGGAATCCTAATCTTACTCCATGAGTAACCCTTGGATTCGCACCAACAAAGATATTTCCGCCATATCTTATGGTAAATTTTCCTAGTGACAGGCTTTCTAGCCTGAATCAGGGTATCTATAACTGAATCCGAAAACCCATGCTTAGCTAGAATCAAGCGTTCAATCTCCAAGCAGTCAGTTGCAGAGAGACTAGGTTTGGATGTACGAATGGACCTTGAATTAGAAGGTCCTGCCTCAAAGGTAGCTTCCATGGTGGAACCGATGACATATTCACCAGGTCTGCATACCAGGTCCTGCGTGGCCATGCAGGAGCTATCAGAATTACCGAAGCCTTCTCCTGTTTGATCCTGGCTACTAGCCGTGGGAGAAGAGGAAACGATGGAAAGACATAAGCTAGATTGAACGACCAAGGCGCTGCTAAGGCATCTACCAGTGTCGCCTTGGGATCCCTGGACCTGGACCCGTAACATGGAACTTTTGAGTTCTGACGTGATGCCATCAGATCCAGATCTGGAATGCCCCATAGTTGAGTTAACTGGGCAAAAACCTTCGGGTGAAGTTCCCACTCCCCCGGATGGAAAGTCTGACAACTCAGATAATCCGCTTCCCAGTTGTCCACTCCTGGGATGTGAATTGCTGATAGATGGCAGGAGCGATCCTCTGCCCATTTGATGATCTTGGATACCTCTCTCATGGCCAGGGAACTCTTCGTTCCCCCCTGATGATTGATGTACGCTACAGTCGTCATGTTGTCCGACTGAAATCTGATGAATCTGGCCTCCGCTAGTTGAGGCCATGCCTGGAGCGCATTGAATATCGCTCTCAATTCCAATATGTTTATCGGGAGAAGAGATTCTTCCTGAGACCATAGACCCTGAGCCTTCAGGGACTCCCAGACCGCGCCCACTGGTGTCGGTCGTGACGATGATCCACTCCGGTCTGCGGAAACTCATTCCCTGAGACAGGTGATCTAGAGACAGCCACCAGAGGAGTGAGTCTCTAGTTTTCTGGTCCATTTGAATCTGGGGAGACAAGTCTGCATAATCCCCATTCCACTGTTTGAGCATGCACAGTTGCAATGGTCTTAAATGAATTCGAGCAAAAGGAACCACGTCCATTGCCGCAACCATTAGTCCTATTACCTCCATGCACTGAGCTATGGAGGGCTGAGGAATGGATTGAAGAACTCGACAAGCGTTCAGAAGCTTTAACTTCCTGACCTCTGTCAGAAAGATCTTCATTTCTACGGAGTCTATTATTGTTCCCAGAAAGGGAACCCTTGTGGACGGGGACAGGGAACTTTTTTCTATGTTCACCTTCCACCCGTGAGATCTGAGAAAGGCTAGAACAATGTCTGTATGAGCCCTTGCTTTGGGAAGGGACGACGCTTGTATTAGAATGTCGTCTAGGTAAGGTGCTACTGCAATGCCCCTCGGCCTTAGCACCGCTAGAAGGGACCCTAGCACCTTTGTGAAAATTCTGGGAGCAGTGGCTAATCCGAACGGAAGAGCCACAAACTGGTAATGTTTGTCCAGAAAGGCGAACCTCAGGAACTGATGGTGATCTTTGTGGATAGGAATATGCAGGTACGCATCCTTTAAGTCCACGGTAGTCATGTATTGACCCTCCTGGATCGTTGGTAAAATTATCCGAATGGTTTCCATTTTGAATGATGGAACTCTGAGGAATTTGTTTAGAATTTTTAAGTCCAGAATTGGCCTGAAAGTTCCTTCTTTTTTAGGGAACTACAAACAGGTTTGAGTAAAAACCCAGTCCTTGTTCCGCTGTTGGAACTGGGTGTATCACTCCCATCTTTAATAGGTCTTCTACGCAACGTAAGAATGCCTGTCTCTTTATCTGGTCTAAAGATAAGCAAGACACGTGGAACCTTCCCCTTGGAGGAAGGTCCTTGAACTCTAGAAGATACCCCTGAGAAACAATTTCTAGTGCCCAGGGGTCCGGAACATCTCTTGCCCAAGCCTGAGCAAAGAGAGAAAGTCTGCCCCCTACTAGATCCGGTCCCGGATGGGGGGCTACCCCTTCATGCTGTCTTGGTAGCAGCAGCAGGTTTCTTGGCCTGTTTGCCCTTGTTCCAGCCTTGCAAAGGCTTCCATGCTGGTTTGGGCTGGGATGCGTTACCCTCTTGCCTAGTGGCTGTAGAGGTGGAAGTCGGTCCGTTCCTGAAATTGCGAAAGGAACGAAAATTAGACTTATTTTTAGCCTTGAAAGGTCTATCCTGTGGAAGGGCATGGCCCTTTCCCCCAGTGATATCTGAAATAATTTCCTTCAACTCTGGCCCAAATAGGGTCTTACCCTTGAAAGGAATATTAAATAATTTTGTTTTGGACGACACATCCGCCGACCAAGACTTTAACCAAAGCGCTCTGCGCGCCACGATTGCAAAACCAGAATTTTTCTCCGCTAATTTAGCTAACTGGAAAGCGGCGTCTGTAATGAAAGAATTAGCCAACTTCAGGGCGTGAATTCTGTCCATGACTTCATCATAAGAAGTCTCCTTTTGGAGCGAGTTTTCTAGTTCCTCAAACCAAAAAGCCGCTGCAGTGGTTACAGGAATAATGCAAGAAATTGGTTGAAGAAGAAAACCCTGTTGAACAAAGATTTTCTTAAGTAAACCTTCTAATTTTTTATCCATAGGATCTTTGAAAGTGCAACTATCTTCTATTGGTATAGTCGTGCGCTTAGCTAGCGTTGAAACTGCCCCCTCTACCTTAGGGACCGTCTGCCACGCGTCCCTTCTGGGATCAACAATTGGGAACATTTTCTTAAATATAGGAGGGGGAACAAAAGGTACTCCTGGCTTCTCCCACTCCTTATTAATGTTATACGCCACCCTCTTAGGTATTTGAAACGCATCAGTGTGTACTGGGACCTCTAAGAATTTGTCCATTTTACATAATTTTTCTGGGATCACCAAAGGATCACAATCATCAAGTGTAGCTAGGACCTCCTTAAGTAGGGCGCGGAGGTGTTCTAGCTTACATTTAAATGCTATAGTATCAGGCTCTGCCTGCTGAGAAACCTTTCCTGTGTCAGAAATTTCTCCCTCAGACAGGCCTTCCCTCACCACTTAGTCAGATTGGTGTGAGGGAACTACAGATAACTTATCCTCTGCGTCTGCTTGCTCATCCTCTGTGTTTAAAACTGAGCAATCACGCTTCCTAGGAAAAGCAGGCAGTTTGGATAAAAATGCTGAGAGAGAATTATCCATTACTGCCGCTAACTGTTGCATAGTAATCGCAATTGGTGTGTTAGATGTACTGGGCATCGCTTGCACGGGCATAGCTGGTGTTGACACAGAAGGGGAGGATAGCGAGCTATCTTCACACCCTTCAGCTAAAGAATCATCTTGGGCTATATCTTTAAGTGTAATTGTACGGTCCTTAAGCTGTTTGGACGCTATAGCACATTTCACACATAAATTTAATGGGGGAACCACCTTGGCCTTTGAACATACAGAACATAGGCTATCTGAAGGTTCAGACATGTTTAACAGACTTAAAAGTAACTTCAATGCAATAAAATTTATTTTTGACAAAAACGTTACTGTCTCTTTAAATAATAAAAGTGCACACTTTAATACTGAAACATCAAAAAAACATCCGATTTTTATGAAATTTTCACCACAGTGTCATAATGCTTTGAAAAGGATGCACACAAATTTTCAGACCAATTAACCCCTTAATGCCCAAACCGGAGCTAATAACAGCAGTTAACCGGTTAAAACACTACAGTACTCTGCCACAGCTTGCCCTGTGGCTTTTACCTTCCTTAGGGTTATTTTGGTAAGAATATAAGCCTCCCTGGGAGCCCTTTCTGATGCCTCCGGACTCCCCATGTGAAGCTGCATGAACTGGCTAGTCAAAACAAGTGCGCAACTGAGGCGCGAAAATGAGGCTTCCTTCCTCTGCATACCAGAGTGGAGGGGCCTTTCTGACTAGATTAGGTGTCCAACTAAGTGCCAGGCGCAAATTAATCCCCAAAAGTGTTTTAAGTTGATAAAAAAAACACCTATTTAAGTTGAAAACTTGCTAAAAAGCAATCGATTAGCCCACAATAGTGTCAACCAGCATAAGCCCTTAAAATAAGCCATCCTTTTATTGCTGAATCTAATAACAATGGCTTACCTATCCCAGAGGGAATTTCTGACAGTCTTCTAGCATTACTGGGTCTTGTTAGAAAAATGACTGATCATACCTGAAGCAGTTAAGCCTGCAAACTGTTCCCCCCAACTGATGTTATCTGGTTTCAACAGTCCTGCGTGGGAACAGCAATGGATTTTAGTTACTGGTGCTAAAATCATAGTCCTCTTAGCAGAAATCTTCTTCACTTTCTGCTGCAGAGTAAATAGTACAAGCTGGCACTATTTTAAAATAACAAACTCTTGATAGAAGAAATAAAAAACTACAACTAACACCACATACTCTTTACCACCCCCGGGGAGATGCTACTAGTTAGAGCAGCAAAGAGAATGACTGGGGGGGCGGAGCCTGAGGGGAGCTATATGGACAGCTTTGCTGTGTGCTCTCTTTGCCACTTCCTGTAGGGATTGAGAATATCCCACAAGTAAGGATGAAGCCGTGGACCGGATACACCAATGTAGGAGAAAATATATGTATCATGTTTGTTAAAATTATAAATGTTAAAATTATAAGTTTTGTAGGTTATATTACGATGTACTCAATCACTTTTCATTTCATACATAAACACGCAGTTTCCATTGCAGTCTCTGCTAGAGTTTTCACTCACTTTTCATTAGCCATATTGACAAGCAGTTTTTATTGCAGTCTCTGCTATAGTATATAGATATACTTGTTAGGCATATAGTGTGACCACACGGTATAAGGTGAATATTGCTTCAGTATTACCTGTTCAGTGAGTGGCCATAGTGTAACTGTGTGCTACCTGCTCGCTCCAACCTGTCCACGCTTAGTGATTTTCCGGTCCGGACCAAATATGTAAACATTCAAACTTCTTTACTCCTCCATTGCAGAAAGGCTCTTTCTTTAAGAAGAGAGATCTATAGGTTACAGTGACTTTAAAAGAAAGTCACAATACATGCCAGCCCTTTCTATTATACCGTTGGTACATAATTTTGTTAAGCTAGTTGAAAGACATATTGATCTTCTGAATAAGGAGGATTTTCTGTTAGATAATCTGACTAAAACACAAAGACAAGCTTTGAAAGAGCTAAAACAATGATACCACAATTACTATAAAGCCATCAGATAAGAGCGGCAATGTAGCGGTCCTTAACACAAAGGACTATATAAAAGAATGTCATAGATTATTGAGAGATGTTAATCAATATAAGGTATTAAGCTTTAACCCTACAGGAGTATATGGTGAAAAATTATTAAACATATTATTGAAAGCAAGAGATGAAGGCCTTATTAATCAGAAAGAATTTGACTTTCTATATGTTAAATATCCGACCACAGCAACTTTTTATAGTTTACCAAAACTACATAAAAAAAAACTCCCACCACCTGGGCGCCCAATTATTTCGGGCATGGGATCCCTTATGGAAAAAATCTCACAATATGTAGATAACTGCCTCAGACCAAGTCTACTGAATTTACCGTCCTATGTAAAAGATACCCTTGATGTGCTGAAAAAATTGAATGAAATAATAATTACCCCAAAAACAATTTTAGTGGCAATAGATGTTGAAGCACTTTATTCAAGCATACCCCATCAAAAAGGTTTAGAGACAAGCAAATATTTTCTCATCCAGAGGGGTCAAGAATATAATAAACATACAGATTTCGTTTTGGAATTAATTTATTTTATGTTGAAGCATAATTATTTTCTTTTTAAAGATAAATGTTATCAACAAACTCTTGGAACAGCAATGGGGACGTGTTGTGCCCCTACGTTTGCTTGTCTTTACCTTGGTAAATGGGAGTATGATTGCATACTTAATAGTGAAGAAACTACTAATGCATCTATAGCTCTTTGGCTGAGATTCATCGATGATGTGTTCCTCCTATGGGAGGACACTGCGATGAAATTAATTGAATTCATGCAAAAACTGAATAAAAATGATTGGAACTTGAAATTTACTTACACCTATAGCATGGAAGAAATAACATTTCTAGACTTGCGAATTATGAATGTAAATAATGTTTTAAAGACAGCTACATTTCGAAAGGAAACTGCAGGGAATGCCCTGCTATCCTTTGATAGTCATCATCCCAAGAAATTAATTCAGAACATCCCATATGGTCAATTTTTGAGGCATAAAAGAAATTGCAGTGATTTAGAACAATTTAAAATGGAAGCAAAACTCTTAAAAAAAACAGATTAAAAGAAAGAGGATATTCTCAACAATGCCTAAAACAAGCCTTTGCAAAAACTAAAAGTAAAAATAGGGATGAATTATTATATAACGAAACTGAGAAAGTACAAGACAACTTTCTAGTTAGATTTATAGGTACAGGTGGCCCTCGGTTTACGACGGTTCAATTTGTGCCGTTTCAGAATAACGCCCTTTTTTTTGCTATTGAAAAGCATTGACTGCTATTGACAACATTAGCACATGCGTACATTAAAATAGCCAGTAGGTGGAGCTGTCCGCTTGTGTTTCAGCAAACACATGCAAAGAAAAGCAAGCCAGACATGATCAATGGATCAGCTTTCAAAGGAACAAGATCTAGCAGCCACTTCCCTTAGCTGCAGACTCAATGCAGAGAACTGTTTGCAGAAAAAGGCAAGTAAAAAACGTTTTTGTTCATTAAACTTAGTTTGATGATAATACAGTCTGTTGTGTGATTAAACACAGGCAGGCTAATCAGTGTATAACCAGACCTGAGCAATGGAGCTGTTTTTTAAAGGAACAAGATCTAGCAGCCACTTCCCTTAGCTGCAGAAAAATGCAAGTAAAAAAAACGTTTTTCTTCATTAAACTTAGTTTGAAAATGATACAGTCTGTTGTGTGATTATTTTGTTTTAGTTCATTAAACTTAGATTGATGATTATACAGTCTGTTGTGTGATTATTTTGATTGTGTTCATTAAACTTAGATGATGATACAGTCTGTGTTTGTGTGATTATTTTATTAGGTGTGGTTTAGCAAATGTTTTTGTTTATTAAACTTAGTTTGATGATGCTACAATCTATTTTATTAGGTTTATAATGTTGTTTAGCAATTAAAGTTTTCATTTCAAAGCTTTAAAAATAATGTATTAGGTGTTACTTATGTCAATTTTGAGATGGGCCTGGAACCTAACTCCCTCACTTCCCATTGACTTACATTATAAACTGGGTTTCAATTTACAACGGTTTCAATTTACAACCATTCCTTCTGGAACCTAACCCCGGCGTAAACTGAGGGCTACCTGTACATATAACAATAGATGGCAGGACATTCGTGCAGTACTCAATAAAGATTGGCATGTTTTACTTATAGATAAATCTATAGCCAAATTTGTTGGGAAAGTTCCTTAAATGATGCCAAAGAGAGCACCAAATTTAAAAGGTTTATTGGTTCACAGCCATCTTGAAACTAAAGTTGCTGAAACTTGGTTAAACAAGAAAAAGGATGAAAATTACAAATGTTCCAAATGTTCAGTATGTGACAATATGATAACATGAAGGAACTTAAGTGACAAATTTGGTAACTTCCATTTGGTAAAAGGCCACATTACTTGCTAAAGTGAAGGAGTAGTTTACATGGTATCCTGTAATTGTCCCCTGTATTACATTGGAAAAACTTACAGGGAACTGAAAGAAAGGATAAAGGAACACAAAAGGGATATTAAAAATAAATGTATTAAAACAAATAGTGTGGCTAGGCATTTCTTTGAGCATCATGGTAGCAATAAAAATATTTTGAAATTCAGAGGTCTGGAACTTATTGATCTAAAGGGAAGAGGTGGAAACCTAGACCAAATTCTTCTTCGCAAAGAAAGTAAATGGATATTTAATTTAAAAAGTTTAAAACCTTCAGGTTTAAATGAAGAGTTAAATTTTGGTGCATTTGTAGGTGACTAATGATATTGAGTCTTATGAATATAACTAAATCAATAAGAAAACATAATTTATGCTTACCTGATAAATTTATTTCTCTTGTAGTGTATCCAGTCCACGGATCATCCATTACTTATGGGATATTCTCCTTCCCAACAGGAAGTTGCAAGAGGATCACCCACAGCAGAGCTGCTATATAGCTCCTCCCCTCACTGTCATATCCAGTCATTCGACTGAAACAAGACGAGAAAGGAGAAACCATAGGGTGCAGTGGTGACTGTAGTTTAATTAATATTTAGACCTGCCTTGAAAGGACAGGGCGGGCCGTGGACTGGATACACCACAAGAGAAATAAATTTATCAGGTAAGCATAAATTATGTTTTCTCTTGTTAAGTGTATCCAGTCCACGGATCATCCATTACTTATGGGATACCAATACCAAAGCTAAAGTACACGGATGATGGGAGGGACAAGGCAGGATTAAACGGAAGGAACCACTGCCTGAAGAACCTTTCTCCCAAAAAACAGCCTCCGAAGAAGCAAAAGTATCAAATTTGTAAAATTTTGAAAAGGTGTGAAGAGAACACCAAGTCGCAGCCTTGCAAATCTGTTCAACAGAGGCCTCATTTTAAAAGGCCCAGGTGGAAGCCACAGCTCTAGTAGAATGAGCTGTAATCCTTTCAGGGGGCTGCTGTCCAGCAGTCTCATAGGCTAAGCGAATTATGCTCCGAAGCCAAAAGGAAAGAGAGGTTGCCGAAGCTTTTTGACCTCTCCTCTGTCCAGAGTAAACGACAAACAGGGAAGATGTTTGGCGAAAATCTTTAGTAGCTTGTAAGTAAAACTTCAAGGCACGGACTACGTCCAGATTATGTAAGAGACGTTCCTTCTTCGAAGAAGGATTAGGACACAATGATGAAACAACAATCTCTTGATTGATATTCTTGTTAGAAACCACCTTAGGTAAAAACCCAGGTTTGGTACGCAGAACTACCTTATCTGCATGAAAAATCAGATAAGGAGAATCACATTGCAAGGCAGATAGCTCAGAGACTCTTCGAGCCGAGGAAATAGCCATCAAAAACAGAACTGTCCAAGATAAAAGTTTAATATCAATGGAATGAAGGGGTTCAAACGGAACTCCTTGAAGAACTTTAAGAACCAAGTTTAAGCTCCACGGGGGAGCAACAGTTTTAAACACAGGCTTAATTCTAACCAAAGCCTGACAAAAAGCCTGGACGTCTGGAACCTCTGCCAGACGCTTGTGCAAAAGAATAGACAGAGCAGAAATCTGTCCTTTTAAAGAACTAGCTGATAATCCTTTGTCCAAACCCTCTTGGAGAAAGGACAATATCCTAGGAATCCTAACCTGAATCCATGAGTAATTCTTGGATTCACACCAATAAAGATATTTACGCCATATCTTATGGTAGATTTTCCTGGTGACAGGCTTTCGTGCCTGTATTAAGGTATCAATGACTGACTCGGAGAAGCCACGCCTTGATAGGATCAAGCGTTCAATCTCCATGCAGTCAGTCTCAGAGAAATTAGATTTGGATGATTGAAAGGACCTTGTATTAGAAGGTCCTGCCTCAGAGGCAGAGTCCATGGTGGAAAGGATGACATGTCCACTAGGTCTGCATACCAGGTCCTGCGTGGCCACGCAGGCGCTATCAGAATCACCGATGCTCTCTCCTGCTTGATTTTGGCAATCAGTCGAGGGAGCAGAGGAAACGGTGGAAACACATAAGCCAGGTTGAAGAACCAAGGAGCTGCTAGAGCATCTATCAGCGTTGCTCCCGGGTCCCTGGACCTGGATCCGTAACAAGGAAGCTTGGCGTTCTGGCGAGACGCCATGAGATCCAGTTCTGGTTCGATGGATCAGTTGAGCAAACACCTCCGGATGGAGTTCCCACTCCCCCGGATGAAAAGTCTGACGACTTAGAAAATCCGCCTCCCAGTTCTCTACGCCTGGGATGTGGATCGCTGACAGATGGCAAGAGTGAGACTCTGCCCAGCGAATTATCTTTGAGACTTCTAACATCGCTGGGGAACTCCTGGTTCCCCCTTGATGGTTGATGTAAGCCACAGTCGTGATGTTGTCCGACTGAAATCTGATGAACCTCAGGGTTGCTAACTGAGGCCAAGCTAGAAGAGCATTGAATATTGCTCTTAACTCCAGAATATTTATTGGGAGGAGTTTCTCCTCCTGAGTCCACGATCCCTGAGCCTTCAGGGAGTTCCAGACTGCGCCCCAACCTAGAAGGCTGGCATCTGTTGTTACAATCGTCCAATCTGGCCTGCGAAAGGTCATACCCATGGACAGATGGACCCGAGATAGCCACCAGAGAAGAGAATCTCTGGTCTCTTGATCCAGATTTAGTAGAGGGGACAAATCTGAGTAAGCCCCATTCCACTGACTTAGCATGCATAATTGCAGCGGTCTGAGATGTAGGCGCGCAAATGGCACTATGTCCATTGCCGCTACCATTAAGCCGATTACTTCCATGCACTGAGCCACTGACGGACGTGGAATGGAATGAAGGACACGGCAAGCATTTAGAAGTTTTGATAACCTGGACTCCGTCAGGTAAATTTTCATCTCTACAGAATCTATAAGAGTCCCTAGGAAGGTGACTCTTGTGAGTGGTGATGGAGAACTCTTTTCCACGTTCACCTTCCACCCATGCGACCTCAGAAATGCCAGAACTATCTCTGTATGAGACTTGGCAATTTGAAAGCTTGACGCCTGTATCAGGATGTCGTCTAGATACGGAGCCACCGCTATGCCTCGCGGTCTTAGAACCGCCAGAAGTGAGCCCAGAACCTTTGTAAAGATTCTCTGGGCTGTGGCCAACCAGAAGGGAAGAGCTACAAATTGGTAATGCCTGTCTAGAAAGGCAAACCTTAGGAACCGATGATGATCTTTGTGAATCGGTATGTGAAGGTAGGCATCCTTTAAGTCCACTGTGGTCATGTACTGACCCTCTTGGATCATGGGTAGGATGGTCCGAATAGTTTCCATTTTGAATGATGGAACTCTGAGGAATTTGTTTAAGATCTTTAGATCCAAGATTGGTCTGAAGGTTCCCTCTTTCTTGGGAACCACAAACAGATTTGAATAAAACCCCTGTCCCTTTTCCGTCCGCGGTACTGGATGGATCACTCCCATTACTAGGAGGTCTTGCACACAGCTTAGGAATGCCTCTTTCTTTATCTGGTTTGCTGATAACCTTGAAAGATGAAATCTCCCTTGTGGAGGAGAAGCTTTGAAGTCCAGAAGATATCCCTGAGATATGATCTCCAACGCCCAGGGATCCTGAACATCTATTGCCGACGTCTGGGCGAAGAGAGAAAGTCTGCCCCCCACTAGATCCGTTTCCGGATAGGGGGCCGTTCCTTCATGCTGTCTTGGGGGCAGCAGCAGGTTTTCTGGCCTGCTTGCCCTTGTTCCAGGACTGGTTAGGTTTCCAGGCCTGTCTGGAATGAGCAACAGTTCCCTCTTGTTTTGAAGCGGAGGAAGTTGATGCTGCTCCTGCATTGAAATTTCGAAAGGCACGAAAATTAGACTGTTTGGCCTTTGATTTGGCCCTGTCCTAAGGAAGGGTATGACCCTTGCCTCCAGTAATGTCAGCAATAATTTCCTTCAAGCCAGGCCCGAATAAGGTCTGCCCCTTGAAAGGAATGTTGAGTAACTTAGACTTTGAAGTCACGTCAGCTGACCAGGATTTAAGCCATAGCGCCCTACGCGCCTGGATGGCGAATCCGGAATTCTTAGCCGTTAGTTTAGTCAAATGAACAATGGCATCAGAAACAAATGAGTTAGCTAGCTTAAGCGTTCTAAGCTTGTCAATAATTTCCTCCAATGGAGCTGTATGGATGGCCTCTTCCAGGGCCTCAAACCAGAATGCCGCCGCAGCAGTGACAGGCGCAATGCATGCAAGGGGCTGTAAAATAAAACCTTGTTGAATAAACATTTTCTTAAGGTAACCCTCTAATTTTTTATCCATTGGATCTGAAAAAGCACAACTGTCCTCAACCGGGAAAGTGGTACGCTTTGCTAAAGTAGAAACTGCTCACTCCACCTTAGGGACCGTCTGCCATAAGTCCCGTGTAGTGGAGTCTATTGGAAACATTTTTCTAAATATAGGAGGTGGGGAAAAGGGCACACCGGGTCTATCCCACTGCTTGCTAATAATTTCTGTAAGCCTTTTAGGTATAGGAAAAACGTCAGTACACACCGGCACCGCATAGTATCTATCCAGCCTACACAATTTCTCTGGAATTGCAACTGTGTTACAGTCATTCAGAGCAGCTAATACCTCCCCAAGCAATACACGGAGGTTCTCAAGCTTAAATTTAAAATTAAAAATCTCTGAATCAGGTTTCCCCGAGTCAGAGATGTCACCCACAGAATTAAGCTCTCCGTCCTCATGTTCTGCATACTGTGACGCAGTATCAGACATGGCTCTTACAGCATTTGCGCGCTCTGTATCTCTCCTAACCCCAGAGCTATCGCCCTTGCCTCTTAATTCAGGCAATCTAGATAATACCTCTGACAGGGTATTATTCATGATTGCAGCCATGTCCTGCAAGGTAATCGCTATGGGCGTCCCTGATGTAATTGGCGCCATATTAGCGTGCGTCCCCTGAGAGGGAGGCGAAGGGTCTGACACGTGGGGAGAGTTAGTCGGCATAACTTCCCCCTCGACAGAACCCTCTGGTGATAATTCTTTTATAGATAAAGACTGATCTTTACTGTTTAAGGTGAAATCAATACATTTAGTACACATTCTCTTATGGGGCTCCACCATGGCTTTTAAACATAATGAACAAGTATCCTCTGTTTCAGACATGTTTGTATAGACTAGCAATGAGACTAGCAAGCTTGGAAAACACTTTAAAGCAAGTAAACAAGCAATATAAAAAACGTTACTGTGCCTTTAAGAGAAACAAATTTTGACAAAATTTGAAATAACAGTGAAAAAAGGCAGTTACACTAACAAAATTTTTACAGTGTATGTAACAAGTCAGCAGAGCATTGCACCCACTTGCAAATGGATGATTAACCCCTTAATAACAAAAACAGAATAATAAATGACAAAAACGTTTTTTAAACACAGTCACAACAACTGCCACAGTCTACTGTGATTGTTACCCTCCTCAAACACGACTTTGAAGCCTTTTGAGCCCTTCAGAGATGTCCTGTATCATGCAGAGGGAAGCTGAATGTCTCTGTCAGTATTTTTATCTACACAGAAAAGCACTAAAATAGGCCCTTCCCACTCATATTGCAACAGTGGAAAGCTTCAGGAAACTGTTTCTAGGCAAAATTCAAGCCAGCCATGTGGAAAAAACTAGGCCCCAATAAGTTTTATCACCAAACATATATAAAAAATGATTAAACATGCCAACAAACGTTTTAAAATACACTTTTATAAGAGTATGTATCTCTATTAATAAGCCTGATACCAGTCGCTATCACTGCATTTAAAGGGACACTGAACCCAAATTTTTTCTTTTGTAATTCAGAAAGAGCATGCAATTTTAAGCAACTTTCTAATTTACTCCTATTATCAATTTTTCTTCGTTCTCTTGCTATCATTATTTGAAAAAGGCATCTAAGATTTTTTTGGTTTTAGTACTCTGGACAGCACTTTTTTTATTGGTGGATGAATTTATCCACCAATCAGCAAGGACAACCCAGGTTGTTCACCAAAAATGGGCCGGCATCTAAACTTACATTCTTGCATTTCAAATAAAGATACCAAGAGAATGAAGAAAATTTGATAATAGGAGTAAATTAGAAAGTTGCTTAAAATTTCATGCTCAATCTTAATCACGAAAGAAAATTTTTGGGTACAGTGTCCCTTTAAGGCTTTACTTACATTAATCCGGTATCAGCAGCATTTTCTAGCAAATTCCATCCCTAGAAAAATATTTTAACTGCACATACCTTATTGCAGGAAAACCTCCACACTATTCCCCCTCTGAAGTTACCTCACTCCTCAGAATATGTGAGAACAGCAAAGGATCTTAGTTACTTCTGCTAAGATCATAGAAAACGCAGGCAGATTCTTCTTCCAAATACTGCCTGAGATAAACAGTACACTCCGGTACCATTTAAAAATAACAAACTTTTG